>NC_081561.1:80596194-80752098 GCF_022355385.1 Mustela nigripes | reverse complement strand
CCATAGTCTCTCATGATTCACCTCCCCTTCCAATTTACTCCAACTCTCTTCTCCTCTCTAACACCCCTTGTCCTCCATGATATTTGTTAGGCTCCACAAATAAGTGAAACCATATGATAATTGACTCTCTCTGCTTGACTTATTTCACTCAGCATAATCTCTTCCAGTCCCGTCCATGTTGCTACAAAAGTTGGGTATTCGCCCTTTCTGATGGAGGCATAATACTCCATAGTGTATATGGACCTCATCTTCCTTATCCATTCGTCCATTGAAGGGCATCTTGGTTCTAGCAGCCCTTCTTAAACTGTGGTCTGTCCCCTGGCTGCCAACACGTCACTTGGGGCATCATGTCCTGGGACCACCGCCTTGACCTTATAATTTGTGTGTGAAGACAAGAGTCAGAGTTGAGAGTCTCTGGATTCTGACTTTTATCAAACTTTCCAGGTGATTTGGATAGAGAAGAAAATCTGAGAAGCACTGGACCAGGCTAACACTGTCATTGTCCAAAATCGTGGAGAGCTCTTTGGTAGAAAAGGGTCACACTACCTCTTTGGTTGGAGGAGAAGCAAGTTCAATCCCGGGAAATGTCCCCTCCACGTTTTATTGACTTAAATGTCATCACAGGGTCCCTAGAGATCCCTCACAGATGAGGCCTCATAACCAAACAGACAGTAAATTTCTTGTAAATCAATTGCCCGGGAGGGACTTCATTTTTTTTTTTTATTAAGTTTTGGCCTGTGTGGTTGTCTGGATTGGGCTGAATAGAGTATTACCTGCCATGACTGTTAACAGTCACACTCAATGTGGGCTGTGCAAAATGTCCCTGTGGAAACAGGAAACTAGGTCAGCCCTTTCTGAGTAAGGAAGGCCATGAATAATGCACAGAGAGCGTAGTTTCTTTTCACACACGTCGTCCTGTGCTAATATTTGTGGCCACTTTAGAAAGTGGAAAATGCTGGGAAGATAGGAGAGGGCAAACAATAAAAATATATCAAGCAACAGAAACAAACAAAAATCAAATCAAGCCAAGTTCAACCACTTAGAGCTTTCTCATACGGTGTGGTAAATGGCTAGGTGAGAGAATAATGAATGAACTTATTTCTCTGAAGAGCAGGTAACAAGAAGAGCTCATATGGGGAGCTCCATGGAGGTCGAATTGGGTTAGGTGTTTACATCGAGTATTTTATTAACCCTTATTAATTTGCTGATCAATACAATGTTTTCAATGCAATTAAATGTGGGACCAAGTAAAGAAAACAAGGGCTCCACATGCTTCAAGTCAGCAGGTGAAGCCAGAAATCCTGATTTGTCCTAAAGGTTATTAGCTTCAGTTTCTATGCAGTTATTCGCCAGATGACTTTATTGGACACAGCTGGGGATTGGTAAGCCAGTGGGTGAACGGCTCTGAGGAGTGCAAAATAGCCCTCTTGGGAAAGAAAAACAAACACGATTGGAACATCTAGTGCTGTTTGATATTGTCACCGGTGACGTGGAGGGCAGAGCCATGAACACTCCCATCAAAATTATAAGGGAAATTGATGTCAGTCAGTTAACATTTGACTCCCCTGTTTGCGTAGTTCATTATATAAGGCATCTTGTAGAAGGTGGCTTCCCTGTCTCAAGGGAGCTTACAATCTATACACGGGGGGAAAAGAGTATTAATTCCCAAACATTTTTATTTTTAAGCTTATATGTTATCTCTAAAAAGTGGCCAGGGCCTCACAGACTGGGAGATAGGAATCAGGAGACGAGAAACAAAGGTACTGAGGCTCATGCAGCAGGTTAGAAGGGTTCCCGGCCTCAAGGGGATTGGTTAGGCATAAAGCGAAGAATCATGAAGAACATCTGAGACCACCTCGGCTAGAAAAGAGCACAATGGAAAGAGGAGAAAACGAAATTCCTGGTTACCAGTCTGGTCCCAGTCATTTTATTCTTTAATCCCCCAGATTTGTTTCCAGGGATTCAGTGATGTCTTCTCTTTGCACCACAGTCCTCAGAAAACCCCCTTTCCTATTCCTTCTTCCTGAATCTATGCAGCCGACTGCAGTTACTTCAACACCAGAGCCCATCAGCGGCACCAGCTGTGTGTGAGCTTCCCGAACTCCCGGAATCCAATGTCCCACTTCCTTCCTAACTCTGACCTTCCCCAGAACTCCGAGTGTGCCCCAGATGCCGCTGTGCACTGATATCCTCTCGGGAGCCAGCCAGCCCCTCTTTTCAGTAATGGCCAGGGGATTGAGTCCAGTGGTAACCAAGGAGCATGCCCACCTGTTCATCTTCATGGTGATGACAGCAGGATCAACATTATTGCCTAGCTATCCATATTCGGGGTAAGTGATGTGTGACAAGGCTGTGGTATCGGGGGCAGGTAAGGGTCTGTCATATGGTCACTTCCACTGATATACATTGTTCTTTGGTTTCCTGTTGGCTGCTTCTGTTCTTGGGCAGCAAGATCCACAAAGCTCATCCCGTCCTTCTGTATCACTCTGAGGCTTCTCCAGGTCCATGGCCCTTTTGCCACATCTTCTTTAGAGTGGAATAAAATCCAAGCTTCTGCTTATGACATTCTTACGTTGTGTTTTGGCACTAACATTAGTGTGTGAGTTCTCTCAGTTTGCCTTGATATTCACAGAGAAGATTTTTGGACCTTTAACAAAGAACTCAGCACATTTCTTGGTACCCTCAAACATCTGGCTCTTGAAATTGAAAATCATGTTTTGAAGATTAAAATGTCCTTATTGAGGTGACTTTAAAAATCACTATAGGAACCCAAAAGTCAATAATTTGACTCTTTGTACCATTCCTATCCTGAGAGCGGCCATGCCCAAAGCCACCTTTGCTTCCAGGACAAGGAGAGAAGTATATGGATACTGGGAAATGCTGGCATTGGGTTGAAGGCTACTTCAATTTAATATCTCCCGTTATCATCTTAGTGCACAAGGAACAAAACATGGAATTCAAAATTTGGTTGAATTTTCTTTCTTTTCTTCTCTTCTCTTTTCTTTTTTAAGCAAACTAATGAGGATAAAAGAAATGTCAAGGACAGGCTGAGAGAGAGTGGGTCAAAAGATAATTTATTACAGATGAAGTAAGGACAGATGGTACGTTCTTTCTCCTCACTCTTTATATTTCATATTGTTTAATCATTACTTTTACATAAAGAGTATTTAGTTCAGAGTTCTTAGTTGTAAGCATAAAAAACAAACTCTAGCCAATTAAGCAGAATAGGAATTTATTAAAGAATCCCAGGCAGCTCAGAGAAATGTTGGGTGGGCTAGGAAAACAGGCTCAAGGCTCTGGGAACAAGGCTCTGAACATCAGTGCAGAGGGGGCCTGACAAAGGGATCTTCACCATGACTGCTGCCCACAGAACTCCAGATGCTACTGTTCACCCTGTTGCCACCAAGAGGACTTTATCAAATCTCCAAACAACATAGTCACCTACACCACTTCTGCATCACAAACTGATCTTGGAAGCACTCAAAAGTCTCATATTCTTGTTGTCACCAATGCCATCCAAAGGGATATGATGCAGAACTTCTTCCCAAAGCACTTATTGCCAGTTCAGTTTGATTATAAGTACCTGGAAAATATGCGAATGCCATTTTGCAAGAGGGGTATGTGAGAATCGATTTTGCTGGCTCTATCTACCTTTATGAGGCTACATGCTCGCTAAAATAGAGCAAGACTAGAGAGGCACCTGGGTGGCTCAGTGGATTAAAGCCTCTGCCTTCGTCTAGGTCCTGATCCCAGGGTCCTGGGATCGAGCCGGGCAGTGGGCTCTCTGCTCAGCAGGGAGCCTGCTTCCCCCTCTCTCTCTGCCTGCCTCTCTGCCTGCTTGTGATCTCTGTCTGTCAAATAAATAAATAAAAATAAAAAATAAAAATAAAAAAACTTAAAAAAAATACAGTGAGACTATTCAAAAGATGTTAAGAAAGGGTAGAAATACACCACCATGGGGGAGATCCACAGGATACAGAGTTACAAATAAAAGCAAGGTAGAAGAAAAGCAAATAATATGCTACCCTTGTATAGGAAAGGAGGGCGATAAGAAAAAAATATGCACTTGCGAAAAAAAACGTTGGGAGGATAAAGAAACCATTGAAAATGATCACCTAAGGTGGGAAGAAATGAGGAACAGGATGGAGACTTGTCATCAGGATCTGATTCTAGACTAAAAATAGCATTTCATTTAAATATCAGCAGCTGAAATGGAGAACCAAATGAAACAAATGAACTAATTGCATATTAGATTACTAGGGACACTCCACAGAGGAAAGGTGTATTTTAAGTAACTTTAAAACAATGTACCTATACATTCTTATGAAAAAGACTATACATTTTTACTGGGATGCCTTCTAAGAAAAAAAAGAAAAAAATCTACAAAAGTTTTTTAAAACTTCTTTTTGTAGTAACACTGGTATTATTTTTAAAAGCATTGTCTTTATGTAATAAGATAAAACATAAGGGGAAAGAGATGAAGAAATTAGGTAAAAATGTTGTAGTGCTAAGATTGAATTGGACATATCAATGTGAATTCATGTTTTAAATATGTATATATTTTATAACTTTCTCTACTGAAATATCCTAGATGTAATGTCACTGCATTAGCATTTAGCCCCCACAAAGCAGTGATTTTGGTTTCTCTAACCAAGGACACAGATTTAGTGCCCCAGAACAAGCAAGAAAACTTTCACAGATTAACAGTCATGTCAAAAAGACCCAGGAGTCAGCCTCAAGTGTCTTCCACTGACTACACTTGTGACAATTTTGATGACCATCCCCCATGATTGCAATTAACTAAAATACATAGAATATATAACAATCCATAAGTCCATATAGAGCCTATTAAAAGGGAAAGTAAAAAAAAAATCTCGTCACAGCTTTAGACAATTATTAATTTAACTCTTGCAGGTGAGAAAAAATAATTTTCCCTCTATCCTTCTCAATTCTTGGCTGAGACACCCCCACCCCTCAGTAATAAAAGACAGCTTTACAGGAGAAAGGCAAACAGAACATATAGGAAATGATAAACATAGGAATTCATCATTTTGCGATACTTAGTCCAGCCATGGGCTCAAGCAAGGAACTGGTATTGATCCCGCTAGAAGAATGATTGATGGGGAACTGGACACCTGTGCAGGGCCACAGTTATAACACAGAGATTATTTTTGGTTGCCACGGAGGGATCAGGATGTTGCCACCACACCAAGGGGGTTCATTCAGCATCCCATGGGTGGACAACCAGATGTTATGAGTCCCTGATGAGATCCAGTGCTAAGTAAAACACCATCTAGGACATATTGTTGTTAAAAAGATTTGGATCTAATTGAGCCTTTATATTTAACTCTGATTTATAGGGAACAGATAAGTGATATGGCAAGGAAACAATTAGATAAATTCAGTATCTATTTCTTCAGGTATTTTGCTCAGTGTGAGCTATTGTCTTCAGAAAGACAGTTCCATTAAAATGTGACTGGCCAGATTAAGAGATTTAAAGAACCAGCAATCAGATGTAGTATGTGGGCTCAAATTGGATCCTACTTTGGAGTGATACATGATTTGGGGGGACAGATAGGGAAAATTAAATGTAGAGTGGTTATTAGATAATACCAAAGATTTTGAAACAACATTTTTTTTTAAAGATTTTATTTATTTATTTGACAGAGATCACAGGTAGGCAGAGAGGCAGGCAGAGAGAGAGAGAGGAGGAAGCAGGCTCCCCGAGGAGCAGAGAGCCTGTTGCGAGGCTCGATCCCAGGACCCTGAGATCATGACCTGAGCCGAAGGCAGAGGCTTAACCCACTGAGCCACCCAGGCACCCCTTGGAACAACATTTTAAAATGAAATGTTATTGTAGCTGGATGAGAAAATGCTTTTATTTTTTAAAGATTCAATTTATATACTTACGGGGGAATGTCTTGATGTCTAGGCAGTGATGAGCCCCAGGTGATGTATGAAGTGTTAAATCACTATATTGTACACCTGAAACTAATATTACACTGTATGTTAACTAACTAGAATTTAAATAAAAACTTAAAAAAAGACCTAAACAATTCCACATAATAATAAATATTCACAAAGCTTCTGAGTGTAGGGGAGGAAAAATCATCTTCTAGTTTATGGGAAGTTACTGGGCAAAGCGCAGTAAACAGGGTATGGTTGCCAACTGATTAAAGTCTCTGCTGAGCAGAGAGCTCGATGTGGGACTCGATCCTGGGATTTCAGGATCATGATCTGAGCTGAAGGTAGTCGCTCAACCAACTGAGCCACCCAGGTGCCCACAAATTGCCCCCCTTTTTATAAGATTTTTATTTATTTATTTGACAGAGATCACAAGTAGGCAGAGAGGCAGGCAGAGAGAGAGGGGGAAGCAGGCTCCCTGCTGAGCAGAGAGCCCAGATTCGGGCCTCGATCCCAGGACCTTGAGATCATGACCCCAGCCGAAGGCGGCGGCTTAACCCACTGAGCCACCCAGGCACCCCAATTTGCCCCTTTTTTATAAAAATACCAGTTGTGTTGGGTACCAGAGTGCAAGGCTAACCTGGGTAACTCCGTGAAGACCCTATCTCCACATAAGTCACATGCTGAAGTACTGGGCATTAGGACTTCAACATATAAATGGGGGAGGGCACCATTCCACACTTCTTGGGAGGGGGGGAACGACATCTGTAATCATGATGTCAAACCATGGTTCTGAGGAGTTGAAGAATTCGTGGAGGACACAGCCTGAGCAGCTCCCCAGAGGAGGGTCCAGTTCACAGAATGTCATCACCCCACCTTGCCTTTGATTAGAGCAGCACTGTGCACACCTCTCCGGATAGTGATGGGGGAAAGAGGAGCTGTTGTTCCCTGGGTTTTGAGCCTCTTTGGCAAGATGAGAAAGTTCTAGAAATCTGTTGCACAACGGTGCGCAAGTATTTAACTCAACTGTACACTTAAAATATGGTTAGGAGAGTACACTTTATGCTCCATGCTTTCTACCACAAATTTTTTAAAAAACAAAATTTGTCAGAAGACTGTGCCCTATATGACGTCGTCTAACAACGTCATCAGCCTGTGCCAGCCTCACACAGTGACAGCAGCATTTACACAGGAGAAACAAGTGTCAACCACATTCTGTCCTTCACTGGTCTCTAAATTTTCTTCCTGCCTGAAAACTCGAAGAACCTAGGAGAAATAATTGTCCTGTTTTTCAAAATTTTTCTTCCGTTGTCTCCTGAGAGGGCATCTGATTTTCTTAAGTGTCCTGACGCCTTCAAGTGTTTTTTGTTCACTGACCATCATAGGCATAGCAAGAAACCTGCAAATTTCAATCTTGCTCTTTTCTATAGTTTTTATTAAGTATGCCTTTGGAAATTCAAAAAGACAACAACAACACACACCCACAAAAAAGATAAAATAATGCCACTCTCCAATAACCATATTCCTTTAGATTTAGAAAGTGAGTCCCAAAGTTTGTTATTAAAACTTATTACACAAGGGGGCGCTAGATTAACATATAACAGAATGTTTGACAAAGGATGGACAAATATAAGTTAGCTTTAGTATATAATTTAACCTAAAACAAATTTAAGCCATTGGGTTTTCAGGGCTGAAAATTGGCGGCATTTACTAATTCAAGAGTCTTTTCACATTCGACATGGGATTTAATCTCTCTTTACTGATGAAATTCCAAGTTTCTCTGAATGAATCTTCCAAACTCACTCACACACACACACACACACACACACACACATACACACACACACACACATTTACACAGACACACCCACAAATGCCCGGCAAATGGATGCACACACATCTCATTAGATCTGAAACAGCCCAGAGGTGTTATATTATTATGCATTTTTCTTACCCATGTAATGTGTTATATCAAATAATTAGAAGCAGTTGCCAAAATAAATTAAGCAAACCCTATTGGTGATGCAGCATGTCCTTGAAAAGGTTGCTCATTTACACGGTTGCTTAGCTTCAGTCTCTAAGGGAATTCCATGTTGTCACAAATGGACAGGTCATTCTGGTGGCCTTGTTCCTCCTACACGTACACTTACCCATCCCACAGAGTTATTTATAGAAAGTGTTAGGCCAATCAGCAAAATTTTCAGGAGTGAGAAGACATATCCGGAAACATTCATGTCCTCATTTCAGATTTATCCAAGAAATGTCCAAAGCATAAGCTTTTGAATTTACAGATAGCAGAAAAAAAAAATCATCAAACCAATTAAAGTCCAAGGGTAAAAAGTGCTCACAATTCTAAATGTCATTCTACAGACTGGGTATTCAATGACTAATGTCGAAAAGATAAGCAGAAATTTTACGAAGTTTCTCCCCACCCCTATCACATACACTAAGTTCAAAACAGTGTGGGGTCTGGGGATAGGTATATAAGGCTTTAAATCCTAGACCCTAAGTCTTGGTTTCTCATCTCTAAAATGGGGTCAATATTCTTAATGTATTTGCTATAACAATAATAACATTTTATTTTATTTAAATTCAATAGCCAACATATAGTACATCATTAGTTTCTGATGTAGTGTTTAATGATTCAGTGTTATGCTGCACATAATACCCAGTGCTCAACACATCACATGCTCTTCTTAATGCCCATCATCCAGTCACACTAGTCCCCCACCCAACTCACTGATGACATTTTAAATAAGATAGTGTTTGTACCTCCTGAAGGTCAAATAATACTTATTGTGTCAGATATTCTTCCTCTTTCCTTTTTTTCTTCTTCCTTCTTTCCCTCCTTCTTTCCTTTGTCTCCTCCTTGGTCCCCTTCCAAATTCTCTGATTTCAAAAGGCTTCAAAGAGTGGCAACCTTTCTATGTGGCTTTTACCACCATGTTTAAGATTTGATTGCTTTTCTCTATTAACCTCTTTTTGTGCCTTCCATTGTCACCTCTTACTCACCCTGTGTTTACAAACTCAAGTGAGAATACGCTTGGGGAATGTATTGCAAGTACTTGGCATGACATAGAAATTGACAGGGAAATTGAGAGCAAACCATTATGTAAGGCTAACAAAGCACTGCTTTTCAAAATATGTAAAGAGCTTCTATAAATCATTCATTTCTTTGGTTTCATCAAACAAGACACCATGAATAAGAGAACTGATAGACATGATTACATGAGAATTGACTGTTGGGTAACAACAGACACAATAAATAAAGCGACCGGAGACAGAGAGATCCGTAATAGTGAATAACTGACAGAGTACTAAGTTTGCAGAAGATAGGGAATGAAAAGGACTTATGGTTTCTAAATCAGCATCACTTTGAAAATCAACTGGACAACGTCAAGTAAAACTGAAGATGCTTATACTCTCAATGTAGCATTTTCTAGATATAGTCTTTGGAGAAACTAGACTTGTGTGCAAGGGGATATGTTCAATAATATTATTGCAATACTGTTTATAATTAAAAAAAAAACTTTACAATAATCCAGTTTGGCAATAGGAGGATGAATGAACAAATTGTGGCATAGTTATACATTGAATACTAGAGAGCAATGAAAATGAATGACTAAGAGCTTCCTGCATCAGCATGGAAACACTTAAAAAGAAAACAGATACATCTCAAAAAAAAGCATTGAAGTAAACTATTGAAGGGTACATACAAGCTGATATTTTATAAAGCTTAAAAGCTTACACAATACTTTAGATTTTTTAGGCTGGCTACATGTATATGTAGTAAATGCGTAGAGATAGGCATGGGGAAAAAAACCAGACCAGATTCAAGGTAGTAGTTAACTTCTGGTGAACATGGTTGATGGGAGGGAACGGGGATCAGAAAGTAGCCCATGGGGGACTCCAATTATATTGGCAACATTCGGTTTCTGAAGTTGGATGATAGATACATGGATATTTATTCTATTATTCTCCATATCTTTGCGATGTCTAAAATGTTTTGGATTAAAAATAAAGCAAACATAAAACTAAAAGATGGTGGAATGAAGAGGCAGGATAATTAAGTAGTGAAAAGACACAGGCTCTGAATGGATATGGTCTTAAATTCCCTCTCCCCGCCCTCAACTCATGTGACCTTGATCAGTGACAACATCACAGCCCCTCAGGGGATAAGTAAGAGTATTAACAGTACTCATGCCATGCCACAGGGACCCACTCTCTGTCATACTACAGAGTAAGACCTTAGCAGCGTGTCTGACCTATGCTGAATATGCTGCCTTTGGTTCAACCACGCTGATCGTCCACAAAGCCTGATGCTTTCTCTGACCACAGGACCTGTGCACATACTCATGCCATGTACTTTACTCCACAGCACTCATTTGACCAGGTAATTGTGCACTATGAGAGCTGTTGTTTGATTAATAATCATCTCATCGCCAGGTGCTACATTCCATGAAATCAGAGTCACTATTAGCTTTTGATCTCAACGTTGTATCCCTGGAACCTAGTAATTTCCAGTCTCATTCAGTACATTCTGGAAGCATTCTCATTGAAAAGTGAATTCATAAGCACTTAAAAATAACTACTGATATTGTTATTTTGTACTTAGACCAGGGCCACACATCTACTAAGTGAAAGAGATGGAATTCAGAACTATCTGAAGGACTGGAAAATTCCTTATCCCTGGGCTGATGCTGGGTAGCCAGTTCTCCTGAAGGAGAGTCAGTTGGGCTGCCAGACACAATAGGAACTTGAAAAAGAAAGTTTAAGCCTCTGATTCTTAACTGGGGGATCATTTTGCCCCACATAGGATACTTGGCAACATTTGGAGACATTGTTCATTGTCATGAGTGAGGGGCAGGAATGGGCTCCCAGCATCTAGTAAACATTCCACAGTCCACAAGTTAGCCCCCAAAACAAAGAATTCCCTGGCCCAACGTGTCACTGGCACTGAGGTTGAAAAACCTGGGTCTCAGTTCATCCAATCATGTGTCTGGGAATTAAGACCACACTTTTTTTTTTTTTTATAAACATGTATTTTTATCCCCAGGGGTACAGGTCTGTGAATCAGCACTCACCAAAGCACATACCCTCCCCAATGTCCATAATCCCACCCCCTTCTCCCAACCCCCCTCCCCCCAGCAACCCTCAGTTTGTTTTGTAAGATTAAGAGTCACTTATGGTTTGTCTCCCTCCCAATCCCATCTTGTTTCATTTATTCTTCTCCTACCCACTTAAGCCCCCATGTTGCATCACCACTTCCTCATATCAGGGAGATCATATGATAGTTGTCTTTCTCTGCTTGACTTATTTCGCTAAGCATGATACACTCTAGTTCCATCCATGTTGTCGCAAATGGCAAGATTTCATTTCTTTTGATGGCTGCATAGTATTCCATTGTGTATATATACCACATCTTCTTGATCCATTCATCTGTTGATGGACATCTAGGTTCTTTCCATAGTTTGGCTATTGTGGACATTGCTGCTATAAACATTCGGGTGCACGTGCCCCTTTGGATCACTACGTTTGTATCTTTAGGGTAAATACCCAGTAGTGCAGTTGCTGGGTCATAGGATAGCTCTATTTTCAACTTTTTGAGAAACCTCCATGCTGTTTTCCAGAGAGGCTGCACCAGCTTGCATTCCCACCAACAGTGCAGGAGGGTTCTCCTTTCTCCGCATCCTCGCCAGCATCTGTCATTTCCTGACTTGTTGATTTTAGCCATTCTGACTGGTGTGAGGTGATATCTCATTGTGGTTTTGATTTGTATTTCCCTGATGCCGAGTGATATGGAGCACATTTTCATGCGTCTGTTGGCCATCAGACATTTCTGCAAATAAGACCACACTTTTAATCACCCCCAGAAGGCAAAAATCTAACCCAGCAACCTCCTCCTTTTTTCCTCAATCACCTCAGATCTGAGTAATCAGGCTATTCTGTAGAGAAAGTCTCAGATTTCTGGAAGTTCATCTGAGTTCCTTTCAAGCGCCAGAACTTTGGAGGTTTACCCATCAACTCAGAAGTCCAGGATCTCTGCTTCCTCCGTCCTCCCCTCCCTCTTCCTTTGTTCCTTCCTCCCTTCCTCCCAACTTTCCTTTTTCTTTCTTTCTTTTTTTCCTATAAATCATTCTTCTCTCTGGTTTCATCAGACAAGACACCATGAATAAGAGAACTGGTAGACGTGTTACATTAGAAATGACTGTTGTGTAACAACAGACACAATAAATAAAATCAATGTCCCTCCCTCCCTCTCTTTCTTTCTTTCTTTCTTCTTGATTTTTCTTCTTGACCCTTTTACAGGACTCTGTATGTAACCTATTTTTTTTTCCCATTAATTTTCAGGTTTTCATTTCTGGGTTTTTTCTTCCCTTCTCAATCTTAAGAAATACTTGTTCGTCATGGAAAGATGAGAATAAAATATTTTAATGAGCGTTTTATAGTACGCGGTTGGGAAGGAAATAACTGTGCCTTTTGCAGTTATACGCCCAATTCTTTCTATTGCTTTTTTGTATAATGTGCATTTTTACTTCACCCCAGAGAAGTGTTTTCTCTTCCGCCCACAGCAGTGCTGAGTGCTAATGGGCTGATTAACCGAAGCCTGTTGCGTCATCACAGGCTCAAGACATTAGCAGGCACTGAGAGTCAGGGGTGCAGAACGGGGCTCCAGGAGATCTGAATAGAAACAGCAACACCACAGTGACCTCCGGGGTACTCTTCTGGGTTCTCAGAGTCTAGCTGGAGATATTTTGGTATTATAGAGCAAGAGGAAGTAGGTTTTCCTCATAACGACAGAGCAGTTAATATCCCAAGCTATATGGCAAAGGCCTAGAAATGCCTTTGCTTAATAAAATATTCACTTGTAGTAAAAATTCTGTCTAGGTGACAGTTGCCTTGAGAACAAATGAAAAGGGTCTTTTACTAATGAAGATGAGTCTAGAATTTCCAACAAGCTCTAGAATTTCTTCCACTTCACCTTCACCATTTAGAAACTGAACAAATTAGTTTCTTTAAGTCTTAGATCCTTAATCTTTAGAATGGAGCTGATGATGGTACATACCTTACTAGACTATTGTGAGGATTAAATGAAACAATGAATCTGAATAGGCAGATCGCCATGCCTAATACATACTAAGTGTTCAATAATGACTATTATTATCATCATTATTATTGCCAGTCTCAGTCAGTTCTTAATACTTTCCCTATCCCTAGAAAAATCTAAAAGATGATCATTTAGACTAATTTATAACATACAATTCAATAAAGTGGAGGTTTCTTTTATTTTCTGAAAATTTCCTAGAGCACATTTTACTTGCCCAAGATAAAGGACAATGTTTCTTTACCAAACACTTTATTTATTTATTTATTACCAAACATATTTTGAAATATAGCAAGAAGAGAACTCACTGGTTGGAATTAATGTGTTCTTTTTCCTTCTAATTTGGCTAACTTGTGATCTGACAAGTTACAAATCTTTCATTGTTAAGATAAGCCAAGATACTCCAAGTAGAACCGAAAACTAATGTAAATTTAAGAGGACATTGATAATAGGTTGTCTTTGCATTAGATGAAGTGAGGCTAACCCTATCTGGCCATATTATCTCTAATTTAAATTTACAGATTTATGCCTCATACACATACATACACATCCATCTAATAATGTATCAGGTATTGTCAGTGTCCCGAGGGAAGGAAAACTATTCTTGTTTATCTTTGTGTTTCTGGCACCTAATTTTACACTTACCAGATAGAAGGTTCTTGGCTACTTGTTAAGGCAACAAAATAGTGTTTAAATGTTAAATATTCACAACACGTCTCACGTGACTATGTGAACTATTAAATTCTAAAAACATTATATTCTGAGTTTTAACTTAATATGCTCTTTATTACCTCTGGTTTTATTACAAAAGTTGTTAAGGCAAAATTGGGTAGAATGAAACTGAATATTCTATTTATAAAGTATGTCTAATGGTCTGAACAGGACTAGGGACAGTGTGTTGTCATGGTGACAGAATGTGGGGTTGTTAGGCACAGAGACATTATCAGTGTATAAAAGGAGATTATTTGGAGAAATATTGAATTATTTTTCTCTTATTCAAAGGTCTTAACAACTGTCATCTAGGGATGATGATAAGGTAGCAGAGTGCCCAGGGATCTGAATTCAGGGGGATGCACTATGAACTCCACAGTAACAATTAGAGGATGGAGTCATTTGCCCAGTGGGCATGTAATGAGTTCCCCTGTGTGCTAGACACTGTCTAGTTTGAGATTAAATAGCTAGGATTCCCTACTACCTAGACTCACTTATTGGTATTCATAAGGGGGTGTCTTAGTCCGCCTGGGCTGCTGACTGGGTGGCTAATGAACAACAGAAATTTACCACTCTCAGTTCTGGAGTCTAGTGTCCGGATCAGAGGCCCAGAGTGGTTGGGTGAGCGCCCTCTTCTGGACTGCAGACTTCTCACTGTATCCTTCTACGGCAGAAGAATGGACGAAGGATGTCTCTGGATCCCCTTCATAAAGGCTCTCATCCCATTCCTGAGGGCTCTACCCTCAGGACTTAATCACCTCCCAAAGGCCTTACCTCCACCTCCTAATACCATCCCGAGGGCTTCCTATCTTGACATATGAATTTGGGGGGGCACACCAGCATTCAGATCATAGCAGGGGTCACATCAGAAAGTTACTTGGCTTCTCACTATACCTCAAACAGAGGCAACTGTAAGAACTAAATAAGATACATACCGAGCTACTTCACGCAGCATCTGTTGACTCATGATCAGGAACTGGTGATCCCCATGGCCAGGGGGAACGCATGGCAAATGAATGGCAGAGACACCAAAGACAGCTGAAGTGCAGGCAAAGAGGACATCTGGTGGGGCCCTGAATGGTCCTTGACAATCATTTTCTTTTACTTTTTTTTCACTCTCAAGCATTTATTGCCTATTACATTTAGAAACTCCGTCCTTCACTTCTTGCGCCTAGTCATTATATGGTAGAGTTAAACTACAGAAAACTTTTATGGAATTTTTTTGCTCTTGAAAGCAGCCTGACTTGATGACGCATGAACTATGCTCTGAAGTCAAACAAGAGCCAACTATCTCTTAGACAGACCATGGAAATTTTTGTAAATAATGCAATTAGCCCAAATTTAGCTGTTGGTCATCTTAAGGAGCCTAGAGACAGTTCATTTTATACAACACACATGATGTATTAATTAGGATGCTTGTGGCTGCAAGTAACAGGTGAAACAATTGAAACTCGCTTAAGATAGAAGGCTATTTATTAGCTCACATAATAGTAGGACAGATTTCTGTTTTGGCTAATTTCACAACTTAACCTTGTCAACAAGGTCCCAGGGTTCTACTGGGCCATCTACAGTACCAGCCTCATTCCGAGCTTGGTTTCATATTTATAAAGTATAGACCTGCAGCAGTATGAATTTTCTTCTTCTCGCCTAGTGAAAAAGACAGAAAACTTAGCTTCCTTTCCTACTGTCTTCGCTTAAGAATCCAAAACCTTCATTTTCAGGCACCTGAGTGGCTCAGTTAGTTAAGGGTCTGCCTTCAGTTCAGGTCATGATCCCAGGGTCCTGGGATCAAGCTCTGCATCAGGTTCCCTGCTCAGTGGAGAGTCTGCTTTTCCCTTTCCCTGCTCGTGTGCTTTATCTCTCTCTGTCAAATAAATAAGACCTTTTAAAAAAATAAAAAATAAGTAAATAAATAAAAGCTTTTTTCAGGTGACCCTGGAAGGCCTCTTTTTGCTTGTCATTGCAATTGTTCTGGGCCTGCTTCTGTTACAGGCTTATTGGCAGGGAAGTGGGATTATTATGGTCAGTTTAGGTTAAGTAGTTGGGGTGGGCTGGGTGTTGGTGAGTAAATAACAATGTGCAGTACATATAGAAGATTTGAGAATTTATTAAGCTATTCTTCACTCATTTCGGTTTTTATTTGATTTTTATGAATTGGCTCAGATCTTTATCTCTTTTCAACATGAAATAAAAATCTTAACAACCGCACCTGATACACAGTAAGAACCTACAAAAGATTCAATATAGTGGCCTCAACATTTTTTCATCCCAGACATACCTGAAATAGCAGTGATTCAGCCATACAAGAGATCATGGGGTCTCTTTTCTTTTCTTTCTAGACTCTTCTAATGATTTCATCCAATCTCATGACTTTAAATATTAACCATTTATTGAGGGCCCCTGAATTTTTATCTGTGGCTTATATTTTCCCTGGCACCAGATTCTTACCAAAGAGCTTGATAACACCTTTACTTAGGTGTCTAATGGCTATTTCAAATTTCAGACATTTGCAACTGAATTCTTGCTCTTCCTCCTACTACTATTCCCATCCAAAATCTTTCACATCTCATTTAATGTCAAGTCCGTCCTTTCGGTACAAGTGAAGAGGATCTGCTCATATCTCCAGCCTGGTCTGCAGGCTTCAACCTCAGACTTCATCAGAGCACTGACCTTGGGTGCTGTCCAGGTGCTTTGAAAGAGCTGCTTCAACTCACAAACTATTTTTGATATTTGAGTGTTTAATCTCCCCAGGAACTCCTGGAGAGGAAGATCTCCTGGCAAGGCAGGATTCATGCATTTCAGGTATCTTTACAAAAGCACCAACATTTTACCACAATTTTAACAATATTAACTATTACAAGAGTCATTATTTGAGAGAATAGGGAGAGCACAAAGAACACAAAAAGATCCCTTCATATGGACCATGGGGAAAAAACTCATTGCTCTTGCTATGGGAAGCTCACCACAGCTCATCTCGAATTAATTTCAGTATCTCTCTGCTTTCTCCATATTTTCATGCCTACTCATCTCACTGCCAGCAAGAACTTACAACATAATAAAGAAAGTGCACAATTATCTATAATGTAAATCAGACCCTCTGACATAAGAGAAATAAGCAATTAATTCTGAAATTCTAGTTGAGGAAACATGGAATGGCCTTACAGGGAAGCCAGGCCAAGAATGATTCCGTAGCAGTGGTGACAACGTGTAGCAAGAAACAACACATTCAATGCACAAAGCAGTGGAAGTCTCAGAGGATGTTAAATTGGAATTTACTATTTGGGATTTCAGGGTAGATCTTCAAGGTGAGAATAATAGGTGAGAGCACACTCCCATTGAAATAAGAAAGCTATATCATCCTAAGGACCTACTCCTAAGAGGTGAGCAAGATTGGTTCCACAACCAGGATCCTTATATTAACTGTGTGTTTGTTTGTTTGTTTTTTAATTGGAAACACACCTGCTTAATGTTGTTCCACCTAGACTTTTCCAAATATATTGGATCCAGAATCCTTGTTTCACTCTGGTTACATCTGTTAACATCCCTGGCATGAATTTATTGAGTCATACCTTGAAAACCATCATTGGTCAATAAACAGATATGTGAGGGGAGAGAGGGAGGAGGGTTCACAAAGTGGAGGACTATTCATATGAAAGCACAATGAAGAAGGCAGGGGAAGTAACACAAGAAGGTAGAACGAATGAACTAGAAAACAATGAGATGGAGGGGAATCACTTCCCAGTACAGCCTATTGTATTTCTGGGCTCTGATACTTCTGGGTTCTTCTGGTTCTCTTCCTGTTCTTCTTCCCTATTCATTTTTTAAGTAAGCTTTTTATTTTTAAATAATTATAGATTTATGGGAAAGTTGCAAAGATAGTAGAGAGTTCCCATATATCTGTCTCAGTCTCTTAGGGCTGGCATAAGATGGCACAGATTGGGTGACTCAAACAACAGACATTTATTTTTTCACAGTTCTGAAGTCTAGAAGTCCAAGATCAAGGTGCTGTGACTTGAATTCTAGTGAGACTTCTCTTCCTGGCTTTAAATAGCCACCTTCTCACTGTGTCCTCCCATAGCCTGTCCTCTGTGAATGCACCCATGTGCACCTACACACATGGGGGCAGGGAGTGTCTGGTGTCTTTTCTTCCTTATAAAGGTATTAGTCCTGTTGAATTAGGGTAGCCTTTATGAACTAATTTATCCTTAGTTATCTCTCTACAGACTCTGCCTCCAAATACAGTCACAGTGGGGTTAGATCTTCAACATATGAATTTGGGAGGACACAATTTAATTCACCCTACTCCTCACCCAGTTCCCTACTGTTATAGTCTTACAGTACCATTTATAGTACTTCAAAAAAGTGTCATCCTGCCTGACTTCCCCTTCGTCACTGCACTCTGGGTTGTCAGACACATTCCTGGTGGCTCACACTTTTTCCCTTGCTGTTCACCTCTTTCAATCTTTGCTCAAATGTCACCATGCACCTCAAGAATATAAAGGATGAGAGAGGATTCTTTGAAGAAATAGTGTAGAAGCAAAGCACCATGACATTTTCCCTTCCGTCCCCACCTCAGGCCTAATGAGAAACCCCAAAAGAAACCCTCACTGAAAGCCTACACTGGCTAGGAGTGCCCAGAGGGTACATGCTGTCCTATAGACACCTGTTAGTCTGGATTTACTGGAAATGCATGGCCTCTGTGGCCCCTGACTCCTTTGTAGCTTCTGGAATAAAATACAAAGAGATCTTGAATGACTTTGACATGTGTCCCCATGAAAATGGAGCTGTATGAGATGAAGGTAGGGGCTGGTTGGAGCCACCTCTGATGGCAGCAGGAGGAGAGTGAGTTGCAATAGAGGGAACAAAGTAGAGTCCCATGGACTCACCTCTGGAGGGTGGTGAGGTTGTAGTCAGCTGAAAAAGACCTGACCTCAGGCTCAAGACCTGTTGGACCAAAGGGAGAGTAAGAAAACTGGGTGGAATGTACCACTAAGAGCTAAAAGGGGGTTACCAGCTGGAGAGTGCATCATTGGCATCAAGGTACCAGGTGAAGGCCCTTGCTGGAGAGAGGGCGTCCAAGGAAATGATAATATGACTTCTAGAGAAGTCAGCAGTTCAAAGTCTGTCCTGGAAGAAGGCATCCAACAACCTCATTAGAGGGATCAACAGCATCATCTAAATAAAAAGGCATTTGCCCTTCAACCATCCTCCCTTTTCCTTGATCTGATCCTAGAGAAGTAAGAAGCAGCAGAGTAAAAGAGAAAGAGTGGAAGAGTCTTATGGGCTGAATTGTGTCTCTCCAAACCCCACCCCCCATAAATTCATACACCGAAATCTAACCTGCAGCACCCTAGAAGATGAGAGTATTCGGTGATGGGGTCTTTAAGGAGGTGGTTGGGTTAAAATGGTTATTGGCGGTAGGGGGGCACATGGCTCACTTGGTTGAGTGTCCAACTCTTGATTTTGGCTCAGGTCATGATCTCAGGGTCATGGGATCAAGCCCGGTATTGGGCTCCTTGCTCATTGCAGAGTCTGCTTGAGATTCTTCTCTCCTCTCCTTCTGCCCACCCCCATGCTCACACAGTATAAATAAATAAGCAAGCAAACAAATAAACAAATAAAATCTTTTAAAAAAATGGCCATTGAGGCAGGCCCTAGCCCAGCATGACTGGTATCCTTAGAAAATAAGGGAATTGGGACACTGATTCATGTGGAGGGAGAACTGTGTGAAGAAACAGGGAGGAAAAGACAATCATTGACAAGCCAACAAGAGGGTTTTTGGAAGAAACCAGCCAACATCCTAACCTTAGACTCCTAGCTTCCAGGACTGTAAGAGAGTAAATTTCTGTCGTTTAAGCCCCCAGTCTGAGGTCTTTTGTTATAGCAGCTCTACAAACCAATACAAAGAGCAAGGAAGAGGACCAGGCATGCAGAATCATGGATCCTGTATGGACTGGAGGGAAGAAAGAAGCTCTTAATTTGACTGAGAGGTGAAGTTTTGGTATGCCATTGGACTTGTACTGCTCCAGGTAACACATTCACAGTCTAGGCCAGGTGTTGGCAAACATTTTTCTAAAGGGCCAGACAGCACATGTTCAGCTTTGTGGGCCAAACCGTCTCTTTAGGTCTGTTCAATGGACCATGGAAGCCTGAAAGCAGCCCATATGTAAACAAATGAGTGTGTGTGTGATATGTTCTGATAAAACATAATTTAGGGACACAAATATGAATTTCATGTAGTTTTCCTGTGTGATCAAATGTTATTCTTCTTTTAACTTTTTTGCAATCATTAAAATATATAAAAACATTTCTTGCCCACCTGTCCCTGCCCATTGACTCCTCTTTTGGGCAGATAGACAATAAAAGGGTATAAGAAAAGACTGCATATTCCTTTTTTTCTAATATAATTTAAAAAAATTTTTTATAAGCGTATAATGTATTTTTAACCCCAGGGGTACAGGTCTGTGAATCGCCAGGTTCACACACTTTACAGCACTCACCATAGCACATACTCTCCCCAATGTCCATAACCCAACTACCCTCTCCTTACCCCCCCTCCCCTGGCAACCCTCAGTTTGTTTTGTGACATTAAGAGTCTCTTTTGGTTTGTCCCCCTCCCGTTCCCACCTTTTTTTTTTTTTTTTTTTCCCTCCCCCCTCCCCCCCCCCCCCCCATGTTGCTTCTCCAATTCCTCATATCAGGGAGATCATGTGATAGTTGTCTTTCTCTGATTGACTTATTTTGCTAAGCATAATAACCTCTAGTTCCATCCACGTCATCACAGATGGCAAGATTTCATTTCTTTTGATGGCTGCATAGTATCCCATTGTGTATATATACCACTTCTTCTTTGTCCATTCGTCTGTTGATGGACATCTAGGTTCTTTCCATAGTTTGGCTATTGTGGACATTGCTGCTATAAACATTCGGGTGCACGTGCCCCTTTGGATCACTATTTGTATCCTTAGGGTAAATATCCATAATGCAATTGCTAAGTCGTAGGGTAGCTCTATTTTCAACTTTTTGAGGAACCTCCATGCTGTTTTCCAGAGTGGTTGCACCAGCTTGCATTCCCACCAACAGTGTAGGAGGGTTCCCCTTTCTCTGCATCCTTGCCAGCATCTGTCATTCCTGACTTGTTAATTTTAGCCATTCTGACTGGTGTGAGGTGGTATATCATTGTGGTTTTGATTTGTATTTCCCTGTGCATATTCCTTTTTAAGATTTCCCTTTAGCTGAGCAGTTGTGTGCCCTGCTTAAAATCAAGATGGCCTTCCTAAAGGAAAGAGAAGAATAAACCTTGAGAATCAGCCAACGTCTGCCACAGTGTCGAACACATGATAAGTGCTTAAAAACAAGAGAGGGTCTGAGCTTGAGCAGGTCAGGTGAATAGAAAAGGCATTGAGGGTAGAATTGATGGTGATTGATGGTTCTAAGAGGAAAGTGAGGAATGGCAAAAAAAAAAAAAATCAAAGTTGGTTGTGTGCAGAGCAAGAAAACTGGGCCAATGAGGAGTTTCTGGGTCCTGTGATAAGACAATAAGAGGATGGAAGAGAATGGTGTGGACAATTTCAACAGAAGAGGTGTGTGAACTATCCATGTGCGTGTGGTCAGGAAATTATAGATGGTGGCTATAATTAAAATGGTTAGACTTGGCTGAGACCAGTACATATGAAGGCATGGTAACCCGATTTACATGAAATACTGGGAAAAGTTTTATTTGCTCTGCAATTAATTCAATAAGGCAGATACTATGATCCCAGAACACTGAAACCAAGGAAGTACTTGTCTATAAGAGTCTTTTAGCTCTTGAAACCTGAGACAGACACCTACATTCCTAATTCAGCCTCACTTGTTCCCCCTAAGTTTTGAAAAATGGCAGGAAGATAGTTTGCTTTCCCAGTGACCTAAAAATTTCTTTCTGTCCATTACAAATCTGCTTTGCTTCAGGAAGGGAGAGATTTCACATTATGTTGGGGGAAATTCACAGCAATGATGGGAGAAAAAGTACCACTGAATAACAAGGTATTTCATAAATCTGAATTTAGAAATTTAACCTTCAAAGCAATTCTTTTCCTAGAAGTCAGGAAGCTCTTGAATTGCTTTAAAACAGTTTGACGCAGTCAGAGCTGGGTAGGTCCGCTAACCACCACTAATGTGCTCATTTCATCCCTTTCTGTCCTTTATGCTCCACTTACTCAAAATATCTTTAAATTATTCATTACACTGCAGGGAAATCACTCAAAAGGACTATCCTTGGATGTCGCTCATAATAAACGCAAAGTGGTCTCCACCTCTCGCAACTTCATTGAGTGACCTTTACAACGTTCCCACCACATCTGACAGCTTCCTGTCTACCATGTGTCCTACCCCCAATTAGGGGAGCTACAATATCCATGTTGAAAATTTACCACCCTGGTGTCTCAGCTCTTGGCCCTTATCAATAAATTGAGAGTACTCACAGAGCAAAAGAAATGAAGTTAATGACTTAGAAAGTGAACAGATAAGTAGAATTAACACATAAAATCAGAGCCGTTTCTTCCCTCCCAAAAGGTGATTAAAAAAGAAAAAAAAATAGCTAAGGTTGATCAAAGAAAAAGAGTTTAAAAATGTACAAATTTATCAATAAGAAAGGCAGTGAAACCACAGATAGGGATACATTGGAAGATTATAATAAAGTACTATGTGTAGCTTTTTGCCAATAAATTTGAAGATCTAAATGAAATTGCTGATTTTCTAGAAATACAAATTTTAAAAACTGACTCAAGAATAAATAGAGAATCATGAGGTGCCTGGGTGGCTCAGTCATTGGGCATCTGCCTTTGGCTCAGGTCATGATCCCAGGGTACTAGGATTGAGCCAACATCGGGCTCCCCTGCTCTGTGGGAAGCCTGTTTCTCCCTCTCCCACTTCCCCTGCTTGTGTTCCCTCCCTCACTGTGTTTCTCTCTGTCAAATAAATAATAAAAAATTAAAAATCCTTTAATAAAAGAATAAAGAGAAAGCCCGAATACAATAATCGCTGAAAACATTGAAAAAAAATTATCAAAGATCTACTTAAAAATGTGCACTGCCCAGGTGGTTTTATAGATAGGACCCCTCTATCTGACTTTCAAAGAACAGATGTCTTCTGTGTTATTTAAATTACATTATTGCTGAACGTACAAAGATGGAAACCTTTCTAGCTCGTTTTAGAAAATAAGCATGTTTCTTATAGAAAATCTAATAGAGATATTGCAAAAAGTAAAACATAGATCAATTTCATTTATGATAATGATGCTTTCTTAAACAGTGAAATTTTTGATGGCATTTCCATGTCAAATATTCCCAGATTTCCACCTCTTCCCTCATAAATCCTGTATTCCAATGCTGGAATATGAAGGAAGGTTAAAGGAACAGCAATTGGAATTTGAAACTTCAGGAAAGACCAAAGCAGACCCCAAAATGTAGTATAAATCAATTCTGAGGTTTTTACAAATGACTTGGGAATTATCACAACCAGTCTTTAAAATCTAAGCGTGTTTTGTGAGTTATCAGCTCACAAGGCAAACACTGACGATAAGCAGTTCATCTAGATTCTAGAGGTTGCAATGTAGAGACCAAGGTCTTGGGGGGCGGGGGGGAATAACCGCTAGCTTATTTCGTGTATGCCTGATGGACTTACATGTTTGATTCTCAGACCTGGGGTCAGCATATCACAGTAGTCAAGTCAAGGAATGCCCCTTAGCTTTGCCTCAACCTATTTTTTTCTGGATCATGTTCAGAGAATGTGATCCCAGAAGGAATAAGTGGCAATATGAACACAGAAGTACTTCAAAAATAGAAGAAGAGGATTGTCAAATTCGGGTGAGAAAGCATTAGAAATCTCTCTCTCTCTCTCTCACACACACACACACACACACACACGCACGCACACACACACGCACACAAAATCACGCCATGGCTAGGATGTCCTGAAAGAATTTAGAAGCCCGCTCGGGTACTGCAAGAGTATCTCCCATCCTGCGTGCAGTCTTGCATTTAACTCGTCATTCCCCCTTCAAAAGCTGGAGTCGTCTTCCCTCCCCTTACATCTGGCCTAAGCCTGTAATTTATTTCTTTTAAACTTTTAATTATAAAATAGTTTTTATTTATAGAAGTCTTATAAACACAGTATAGTGAATTCCAGTGCACCCTTCATCCAGCTTCCCATAAGTTAACATCCTTTTTTTTTTTTTTTTAAGACTTTATTTATTTAACAGAGATCACAAGTAGGCAAGAGAGGCAGGCAGGGAGAGAGAGGAGGAAGCAGCTTCCCCGCGGAGCAGAAAGCCCCCATGTAGGGCTCGATTCCAGGACCCCAGGATCATGACCTGAAAGCAGAGGCCTTAACCCACTGAGCCACCCAGGCACCCCCCATAAGTTAACATCTTAACCAGGGTACATCTCTCTCATATATTTTGATCAACAGAGGGCAGTGGTGGTGGGTCGCTTCTTAGACTGGACTTGGAATGCTTTCTTAGAACCCAATCCCCCATGCAGGAAAAGCCACAGACCCTTGCCAACAATCCCAACTGAGCCCCCTGCTGGTGGCTGGCATCAACTGCTAGCAATGTGAGTAAGGCTATTTCGGTCCTTCTGGCGACTCAGATCCTCAGTTGACAACTCAGAACACCGGATAACCACTTGGTCCACTCATAGAGTTGTGAGAAATAATAAATTGTTATTGCTTTAAGCCACTACATTTTGGCTGAGCCTAAGCATCAACTCTAACTAGCTTTACATTTGTACTCTATATTGTGTACTAAATAAAATTAATCCGGACATGCTGGGTGCCAAAAAAAAAAAAGTTTAGATAAGCAGTATTCTCTCTCTCTAATTCAAGCCTGCTAGTCTCTTTTGTTATCAGCCTAAATATAAAGCAAAGGTGTTTTTCAGTGATAACACTCAGTTTTAACATTAGAAGTTTCCAAGATCAAGCTGGTGAGTGGAGAAAAGGCTGATAAGGAGCCTTTTAAATTCTGATTTGAATGAAAAAAAAACACATTTACCTATTCAAAAATTACATTCAAATAAAGAATATGCAGACATCTGAACTAATTTGGTTAGTCTCACATTTCCTCTAAGCTTAGTTGTGAAATTAGCAATTATAAAAATGGCTAATAAGCAGCACCCATTATGAACTTACTCTGAGTTATCAGGAGACTGCAAACTTTTTCTGTCAAGAGCCAGGGTTTTCAGATCAAGAGGTGAAAATGAAGAATATTTTATAGGGGGGACACAGTTGGCACAGTCAGTTAAGTGTCTGACTCCTGGTTTCGGCTCAGGTCATGATCTCAGGGTCTTGAGATCAAGACCCACACCAGTCTCCAAGCTCAGAGAGGCGTCTGCTAAAGTTTCTCCCTGCCCTTCCCTGTGCTTGCTTGTTCTCTTTCTCTCAAATTAATTAATTAATTAATTAATATTTTTAAAAAGATATTTAATAGGAACTTACATAGCAAGAGTATTTTTTGTTGATGAAATTCAAAGAATTTTATGAATAATTGATTATACTCCTTTGTAACATGGGTCTACTAATAAGAAGAATGAAATTCTCTTTTGTGGATGTAATAATTTTCTTAGTTAGGTTCAAATGTAAAAATCATTTTTACCTTCCAAGTTATATAGAAACAAGTGGCAAGCCAGATTATAGGCAGACTATAGTTTGCCAACCTCTGGCCTATTGGGAGAGTCAATTTTGCCACAGGCACAGTGGGCATTCCTGCACATTCTTGGTTGGTATGCTATGAATACAAGAGTCCGGCTGCTGTTTACCAGGCCATTCTCAGGATCCCATTTGTAGGAGATGAAGTACATCTCCCCCAGACTAACAGTAGACTTATTATAAAAGTGGTAGATTCCCCAAAATCAATGTTCCTCTTCTGTAATGTAACTCAATGCACCCACTGGCACCCCTTATGGGCTTTTTGTATTGCCCCTGAGGGATTGGGAGGGGGGTCCATGAGAAACCAATGGAAATGAACATGAAGATCTATCTACCACTTTTGCTGTGATTGATAATCTTCTTTCTTTCTGATCCGGGAATCTCGTGTCTTCTGCCATCATCCATGCTAACTCATTAATTTGTAAGTAGGAAAGGTCTCAGGCCCACCATGGTTCTTGCTGTCCATCCATGAAACAAGAGCTGAGGTTATTGTGGGACAATCAATGCCACATTGGATGAAGTTCAAATGCAGGGAAGAGACTAGCCTAAGGGCAATATGCCATATCCTGGTCACAAGGGAGAGCTGTGGAAGAGACATTTGGTGTGAGGTGAGGGCATAGATTGGATGAATCACCCTGCCATATAGATAATTCTATAGCCCAGGCCATAGAAGTAGCAGAGCCCTAACGTTCAAAATTTTGCGAGTCTCAATTTAGTTTATCATTTTTAATTGTGTTTTAGCCAAACATGTAAAATATACTACCGGAGTCCCTGAGGTGGTTCAGTCAGTAGAACATCTGACTTTTGATTTCAGCTCATGTCATGATCTCAGGGTTTGTGCTGGGTATGCAGCCTGCTTAAGACTCTCTCTTGCCCCTCCCCTGCCCCCTTGCACATGATCTCTCAATCAATCAATAAAATAAAATAAAATAAAATAAAATATCCTACTGATAATCCTTAAATAAGAGAATCCCAGAATAAAGAATTCTAAGTCAAATTCCAGAAAAAAAAAATGTTAGTTTAAGAATCAGTTGATAAGGGGCATCTGGGTAGCTCAGCTCTGCCTTCAGCTCAGGTCCTGATCCCAGAATGAAAGCTGGGATCAAGCTCCGAGTTGGGTGCCCTGCTTAGCGGTGAGCCTGCTCCTTTCTTTCCTCCCTACTTGGGTTCTCTGTGGTCATCTCTCTCTCTCTCTCTCCCTCTCAAATAAATAATTGAAATCTTAAAAAAAAAAAAAAAGGAATCAGTTGTTCAATACTTAGTACACTAAGGGGCAGAAAGCTTCCTTTCTATCAGGAACCTGAATATTTCCTTCCTGGAACTTTTTCTACAACAGGGAACAGTAGATAAAAAATAAGAGGGTTGTAATAGTTTCCTAGTGCGGCCATGACAAAGTACTACAAAGTAGGTGGCTTAAAACAAAGAAATTTACTTTCTCGCAGTTCTGGAGTCTAAGAAGTCTAACATCAAGGAATCAGCTGGGCCATGCTCACTCTGACCCGGGTAAGGGAGATGGTGACAAGTCCTCTTCACCCATGTGTGCTCAGGACATTCTCACTGCTTCCCTTCTCCCTTGTCCTCTCTCCTTAGCCCACACTCTGGTTGGCTCAACCCAGCTACAACTCTCTTCCGTGGCCATCCTGCAGCCAAGAATGGTCTCACAATGCCAGTAGTGGAGGGTTGTTGAGTGGGGCATCTAGAAAACCGGGCTTATAGAATTAAAAAAGGACAGGCTCAGCTGACACATCCCATTTGCTCTTCTTAGAGATTTGATGTGGATGGGGCAAAGTAGCTGGCACACTTGGCATAAGGAGTTCCCACATAAACCCTAGTGCACTCTTGGTGTGGATGCAAATTGATATAGCCACCATAGAAAACAGTATGGAGGGCCCTTGGCAGGTTAGAAATACTGGCATGATGTAACTACTATAGTGCTTGGCACCATAGTGCTTGCTGAGTAGATTAGTTCAGATGGGTGGTTTTTAAAAAATCCTTTATTGTCTGACATGTCTCCAAAGAAGAAATCCAAATCGCCAAGGACACATGAAAAAAATGTCCACATCACCCGGCATCAGGGAAATACAAATCAAAACCACAATGAGATGCCACCTCACATAAGTCAGAATGGCTAAAATTAATTATTCAGGAAATAACAGATGTTGGCGAGGATGCAGAGAAAAGGGAATCCCCCTTACACTGTTGATGGGAATGCAAACTCATGCAGCTATGGGAAAACTGCATGGAGGTTCCTCAAAAAGTTGAAATTAGAGCTACCCTACGACCCAGCAATTGCATTACTGGGTAGTTACTTCAAAGATACAAATGTAGTGATCCAAAGTGGCACCAGCACCCCAATGTTTATAGCAGCAATGTCCACAATAGCAAGACTGGAAAGATCCCAGATGTCCATCAACAGATGAATGGATAAAGATGTGGCACACACACACAGGAATATTATGCACCCATCAAAAAAGAACTCTTGTCATTTGCAAGATTTAGGGGATGGAACTAACATGTATTATGCTAAGCAAAATAAGTCAGAGAAAGACAATTATCATATGGTCTTCCTGATATCTGGAATTTAAACAAGACGAGGATCAGAGGGAAGAAAGGAAAACAAAACAAGATAAAACCAGAGGGAGAGACAAAACGTAAAAGACTCTTAATCATCGGAACCAAACTGAGGTGCCTGTGTGGCTCAGTCATTAAGTGTCTGACTTTGGCTGAGGTCATGAACCCTGGGTCCTGGGATTGAGCCCTGCATTGGGCTCCCTGTTCAGTGGGAAGCCTGCTTCTCCCTCTCCCAGTCCCCTTGCTTGTGCTCTCTCTCTCTTGCTGTCTCTCTCTCTTTGTCAAATAAATAAATAAAAATCTTTAAAAAAAATAAAAAAGGAAACAAACAGGGTTGCTGGAAGGGATGAGGGTGGGGGACGGGGTAACTGGGTGATGGACATTAAGGAGGGCACGTGATCTAATGAGCACTGGGTCTTATACAAGATTGATGAATCACTGACCTCCACTTCTCAAACCAATAATACATTACATGTTAATTAGTAGAATTTAAATTTAAAAATAAATAAATGAAAAAAGAAAATAAATTAAAAAACAAAAAAATTTAAAAATTAAAAAAAAAATCCTTTACTGTTTGATGATTATGGTTGGATAGCCCAACATATGGATATGTTTAGTGTGGATGGTCCAGCAAGTTTAAACCTATTAATCCAGAAGAACTGGCAGGACACTGGAATAAGACAATGTTTTCCTTTGTGTGTATTAATAGGTATATATGTTTTGATTTTACACTAGTAATTGACATTGGAAATTCTGTGCTTCCTTCAGTAATGTAACTGTAAGCTGGAAATTACTGAGTTAAAAGATCATGGAACAAGTTAGTGGAGGGCGCAACTGTGCTAGCAACCTTGAAGAACTCTAGGGAAATTGATCAGTGCCAAAGGACAGGGTAAAGAGGAGACAGAACCCAGCAGTGCTCCTGGATAAGGGGATCAATGTCAGGCAACAATCTCTTTTGCATAGTGGGCTAGGGAAAGGCCCGTTGTGTTCAGCTTTCAAATCCTAGCTGATAAGAGTTTAAAATTTTTGGTAAGTTAGTACCTTTCTTTCATAAGTTTTTCTGCGTAAATAATTTTTTGCAAGGGAAAACAACATTGCATCTAAGAAAGGGAGCACTGGCAGGAAACACGTGAGACTGTGACACCTGGAAATATCTGGAATCGTAGAAAAATACTGCTCTTGATAGGTTGGCCTGCTATTAATGAAGGAAACTAGTGATACCTACTTTAAAATGGGCTGTTTTTATTCTCATTTCAAGTGACAGTTTAGAAAAGAAATACTATTTTGTATGCTATTACCCATTATGGCATCAGCTTTTCTGGCTTATGAGTATTTTGTATTCTTTTACCAAAAAAATTATTTTGAGAGAAGAAAAGATACATATTCATTGAAAAATGAATTCAATTACAGAAAAGTACAAAGAAGAAAGCAAAAAGCATGCAAATTCTACCATCTAGAGACATTATTATAGATATTATTTGATTCCTATAATACTTCTAAGCATCTCCCTAGGAGCGTGTATATGCATGAATCTCTCTTTTCTCAGTGTGTGTGTGTGTGTGTGTGTGTATAAACACATATACACATTTATACATATATATTTATGGCATGGTATACATATAATTGTATGCTATGTGAAGTGGGCAACTTTTTGTGTCCATAAATTTGGACGTAACCTCCATTTAACCAAGAAACACAAAAAGAAAACTTTGCATGAGCTGAGCCAAAATCAAGAGTCAGATGCTTAACCAACCCGGATACCCAGGTGCCCCCAGAACATTCTCTTTTTAAAATCAAGATAAGTATACTCTCAATCCCCTTTATCTAGTTTACCCATACTACCCATCTCCTACCCACCTCCCCTTTGATAACCACCAGTTTGTTCTCTCTATTTAAGAACATTTTTTGTTTCTCTTTATGTTTGTTTTATTTCTTAAATTCCACATATGAGTGAAATCATATAGTACTTGTCTTTCTCTGGCTGACCTATTTGACTTAGGGGCATGTCCTCTAGGTCCATCCATGTTGTTGCAAACAGCAAGATTTCATTCTTGCTCGTGGCTTAGTAATATTCCATTGTATATAGGTATGTTGGTGTGTGTGTGTGTGTGTGTGTGTGTGTGTGTGTGTGTGTTATACACACCACATCTTCTTTATCCATGCATCTATGGTTGGATTTTTGAGTTGCTTCCATACCTTGGCTATTGTAAATAATGCAGCAGTAAGCATAAGGATGCATATATCTTCAAATTATTGTTTTTATTTTCTTTGGGCAGATACCCAGTTGTGAAACTGGAAGTGGGTCATATGGTAATTCTAATTTTTTTAGGAAACTCCACAGTTTTCCGCAATGGCTGTACAAGTTTGAATCCCTACCAGTAGTGAACAAGGGTTCCTTTGTCCTTCAAATAAATTCTTTAAAACAATTTTTTAAAAAATTGCTATTAGAAATTGTTTTAACGTCTATATGTATATACATAGAAACATATATTTGCTTGGCTATTTTGATTTTTAAAATTTGTGCTTATTTATTTTTCAAAATATTTTTGTGTTCACATTCAGAAAGTACAAATCTCCTCTGCTCCTGCTCCACCAACCTTGTTTCCTTCCCTGAATGCAAAAAAAGTCATCATTTACTCACGTAGCCTCCTAGAGATAGTTTACAGTTGAGTAAATGCATATATTGTAAAAACCATATATTTATATAACATAAAATCATATAAATACAAAAATATTATTGTCTTCTTTTATATGAATGTCTCATTATATACACTTCTCTCTACCTAATTTTTTTCAGTTAAACTACATATTTGGTATATCATTTAAATTCTTTTTTTTTTTTATTTTATTTGTTTATTTGACAGAGAGAGATTACAAGCAGGCAGAGAGGCAGCAGAGAGGGGGAGAGAAGCAGGCCAGGCTCCCCGCTGAGCAGAGAGCCCAATGCGGGGCTGGATCCCAGCACGTGAACCAAAGGCAGAGGCCCAGCCTACTGAGCCCCCCAGGTGCCCCTGGTATATCATTTAAAATCTTTGTATAAGGAGCTCTCAATTTCCATAGTATTCCATTGTATAGATATCCCATCATTTATTTAACTAGTCCCCTGTACATAGACATACAAATTCTATCCAGTCATTTATTACTGCAAGCAATACTGAAAGGAATAAACTTGTGAAAATCCAAGTTTACATGAGTGGGAATATGCAAATATTTCTGATGTGTTCCAATTTTATTTTAACTGCTTCTTTAATTTCTGGCAAAACAAAATATCCTGGACTCACTTTTTGGACTTCTCTGTCCAATCATGAACTCAATCATTCTCTAAGGACATTTGCTTTCTTTTAGTGAGAAAAAGATTTAAAAACCAATATTTGGACTGAATCCAAATATCCTTATATTAAATATAATAACACAGGTAGGATAAAAGAGAAAGGTTGAAAAAATTATATCATCCAAATATTAATCATCAAGAAGCTGGCATAGTTATATTAATGTCAAATAAGATAGACTTAAAGATAAAGACTATTATCCAGAGGGGCTCCTGGGTAGCTCAGTGGGTTAAGCCTCTGCCTTCAGCTCAGGTCATGATCTCAGGGTTCTGGAATCAGGCCCCGCATCAGGCTCTCTCCTCAGCAGGGAGCCTGCTTCCCCCTCTCTCTCTGCCTCCTGCTCTACCTACTTGTGATCTCTCTCTGTCAAATAATAAAAAAAAAGACTATTATCAGAGATAAAATGGGATATTTCATAATTATAAATGGGTCAATTTATTAGAAACACATAACAATCCTAGTTATGTATGCATCTAATAATGATGCTTCAAAAGAAATGAAGCAAAAAAAAAAAAAGGAATAAAGAAATGAACAGATCCAGTCATCAGAGTTTTTAGCATATATCTTTCAGTAACTAATAGGACAGGTAGGCAAAAATCAGCTAGAATATGCAGTTTTGAACAATATTAAACAAATTAACTGATGTTTTAGAAAACTACAACAAATAGCTACAAAATATATGTTATTTTCAAGTTCACAATGTAGACCATGGGTAGGGTTATTAAGAGAAATTAAAATTTTAAAAGTGTGTTTTCTGACCACAATAAACCTATACATGAGTAAGATAAAAAAACAGAACAAAATAAGAAAATGTCCAAACACTCCTTGTTTGGTTGGTAAGTAAAATATTTTTAAGTAATTTGAGGGTCAAAACCAAAATAATAATAAAACTTAGAGAATGTTTTTGAATAATAATGAAAACATAGCATAATAAAGTTTTAGAGATGCAGCTACAACAGTGCTTAAGGGAAATTTATAGTAACAAATATATATAAATTAGGGGAGAAAAGATTTAATACCAATCATGTAGACTTCCATCATCTGAATGTAGAAAAGGAAGAATAAATTAAAACTAAAGAAAGCAAAACTTACCTTTCTATAAAGATCTCCTACCTCTACTCTCATCTATTCAGTTCTTAAAAACGAATGCTTTGGGTCCCAACTTTATTTGTCTTTGTCCTGTGTCCCAATGGCCATAGCTATGAGTCAATGAGAAAGAGTTCCATTATCCAACCTGCATTGTTTGGACTCAGTTTTCTTTTTTTTTTTTTTTTAAGATTTTATTTATTTATTTGAGAGAGAGGCAGTGAGAGAGAGCACGAGCGAGGAGAAGGTCAGAGGGAGAAGTAGACTCCCCATGGAGCTGGGAGCCCGATGCGGGACTCCATCCCGGGACTCCGGGATCATGACCTGAGCCGAAGGCAGTCGTCCAACCAACTGAGCCACCCAGGTGTCCCTCAGCTTCCTTTCAATTATGCTTGTAAATTAGGCAGTTATTATTTTTTTCCTGAGGTCATTTCTTTTTTACAACAGTGTGCTCATGTTACCCACATTCTCTCCTGGAATACCTTTCTAATCCCATGAGTTCATTAGGACATTTTCTGCCTTCCAGTGTACAGCAGATGACAGTTTGGCCATATATTTTGCCAGTACATAACACAGATTGCAAGTTTTCCAGCTTCCTGTATTAGTTTTCATACCACCTGGTCCCTAACCCCATAGATAATACCACATACAATAGGTTTTTGTAAAGGCAGCAACCCACTTCTAGTACCACTGTCTATATTAGTCAATATTTACTACATTATACACAAACCAGAATTTCAGTGGCTTTCAAAAATTAACATTTATTTTCATCCTCAGGGGCCTGCACATTGCAGTGGTTTGGCTGATCTAGGCTGGTCTCTGTAGTGCCAAGCGCAGCTCCAGGTTTTAAGGTCCACTTTATTTTTGTGACAAGTGTCTTTATTCTCAGACCTTTACAAAGGGGATTACCAGCAATCTGGGGCAGATCAAAGGAACGCTTCTGAAGTCTTGCTGAAGTCATGTACATTAATATCCCAATGGCCAAAGCAGGTCACATAGTCAAGTCCAATGGCAACGGGGTAGGGAAGGGCACTCTACCAACCATGACACAGTGTGGGCATGTATCTGGGATGGAAGAAAATACTCGAAACAGTTATGTAGTCTATCTCAAAACCAAGGAAACATCAACTTAAATAAAAATACACTAAATGCCTTTCCACTAAAATCAAAAATAAGACTGTGATCACTAATAGCAATATTAACAAAGGCAGCTTTGTAAAATAAATCTAAATTGAAGAATTTATGACTGCATTACCTGAGTGAAAACCATGTAGAAAACTAGCTGAATCTGGGTGGCTCAGTGGGTTAAGCTGCTGTCATGATCTCAGGGTCTTGGGATCGAGTCCTGCATTGGGCTCCCTGCTCAGCAGGGAGCCTGCTTCCTCCTCTCTCTCTGCCTGCCTGTGATCTCTGTCTGTCAAATAAATAAATAAAATTAAAAAAAAAAAGAAAATTAGCTGAATCAGACAAATTCACATTCTTTGGAAAGGAAGCAAGACCAGGCTTAGATTTTTTATTTATTTATTTATTTATTTATTTTTAAGTAGGCTTTATGCCCAGCATGGAGCCCAAAGTGGGGCTAGAATTCAGGACCCTGAGACCAAGACCTGAGGGGAATCAAAAGCTGGATGCTAAGCTGACTGAGCCGCCCGCGCTCCGTAATTAGAATTTTCATACATGAAAATGTCATATATATCACAGTTTTAGGCCCACCAGATTAGCAAATCTCCTTTCTCAAACCTAATGTTTCAAGGAGAAAAAAGGGTTTTATTCCCCCCCAAAATGACTACTTACTAAAATCTCAAGGACCAGTTTGAAAAAATGTTCAGGAGCAGATGTTTGTCCAATATACAGTGATGAAATTCTAGGAAAAGAGGACCCGAGAGACCTTGATTTTTCTCAAACGGCCACACCTAGTTTGCCTTACTGTTAAAAAGGATATTATTTATGCATAGGAATGAATCATCATTTTGAGCTTCTGCTCTTCTCTGCCCAGTTTCATTTCTTCCCAGTGTTCATTTCTAGTGTCTGAAAATTAGGTAATAAATAAAAAATAGCTAGAGGCCCTCTTACCAGGAACCCTTTTTGTTTTTGAACGATAGTGAACATTGACACCCCAGTCACTTACCGCACTAGCAAAAGGAGAAAACATATCCATCCGCCCATGCGACTCCCTCGGAATGGCTTCCCACCGAGATACTGCTCGTCTTGCCAACATACACCTATGAAACTCATTTCACATTTATTCCTCCCCTCTGTTCAGCGCTCCTTCCAGGCTCTCTTTTTTTTTTTTTTTTCCTTCCAGGCTCTTGAAAGCAAGACACCTACCACAAGCTAATCCCATTGTAAACACCTTTTTTCCAGCAAGCAGACTATATTTAGAGGGCATTTGAGAATTGAAATCATCACCCTAAATCACGGGGATAGCTTTTCCTCTTGGGCCCTCTTCACTGAAATAGGTTATTTTCCAGAGCTGCACAAGCCTTGTAAGACAAAGCAAAGAGAACTCTGTATCTACGGGGGGAAAGGGAGATTAATGCGGAGGTAGGGCCAACCAATGAGATGTGAAAGGTAGGGCAGTCTTGCAACTTTATATAAATCCCTGGTAGATCAAGCAAATCTCTCTCCGGTCCACATCATAAGACACAGCTAAGTGAGATCAAAACCAGCTGAATTTAGGGGAAGGTGATTTTGTGATACTATCTTGCCTCCACACATCAATTTTTGTGCCCTCTTCGGTGCTTTTCACTGAAACTGAGCAAGACTTTATTCCTGTGGATATTTTATTTCTATTTAACTACAGCAGCCACTGAGAAGAGCTGGTAATAGTTTGCATGTCCGTGAGCTCACTCTGAATTCTTGGAGTCCTGACTTTCTACCATCTTACTGAGACAGAAAACACAGTAAGAGAATTCTAGTGCATGCCTTTTTATCTGGAATCAAAACATTCAAAAAAACAAAATAAGTTGCTTAGGGAAAACAATGGTAATTGACTATTTATAATGATGACCTCAAGGTCATCTAGAGGAGGTAAAATCCTTCTGAGTCTTGAAAAATTAAATCATGAGCGGTATAATTTTGATGTGAAGAACTGATTTATTAGATTCACGTTCCTTGAAAATGGGTCATTCATTTATGCAGTCGACAAATACTTATTCAACATCTACTAATTCTTGTTTCAATGAGAAGCAGTGGAAATAATTGACCAAAAAGTAGAATCAAGATTAAGATCTCTGTAGAAGTTAACAGTTAAAATAAGACACACAGGGACTCGCCCCCTGAGCCAGACAAAAGCAGGTTGCAGACCTACTAGCTTCTCTTCCTGGAACAGTCATCCTGCAGGATGTTGGATGATTTCTTACTTCAGTTGTTCATCTTGTTCCATTTATCTTGAAGGAGTTCTTAACGACCAATCCTAATAAAATCCAAACCTTCCTTGAATATGTACCTCACATCAAAAGGTACTCATTTTATATAAGAACATAAAATATTTTCCATGCACATTTATCATTCAAAAAAATTCAAGAAATCATTAATGTAAAACCAGGACATTTCACAGTCAGAGTTCATCTCAAGAGATAGCCAACTGCAGCTCATCAGTGAATAAAGTACAGAGATTTTCTTATAAATGATTTCATCAAATAGAATGATCTTGCAAGGTCATTTTACCAAATAGAATGACCCTTTCAAAGTCATGCCCAGATTGTCAGACACTGCCATGCAAAATATCTAGAATTTATGCAGATATTGTTTTAATAAGCCAATTGTTCATAAAATACAAGAAGCATTTGAGAATACACATCAAATTCAAAGACCTTTTGATGTAAATGGAAAAATCTTTAAATATTTTAAGAGCTTTGGTGGCAGTTTTAAAAGGTGGTCACCTATTTGTTGACACTTTTGCCATAGAAAGGAGGGACTCTGTCCCTTCCTCTGGAATATGGATAGTGCTTGTGACTTTCAACCCATCAAGTCTAGTGACAGTGAACACTATGCGACTTCCAAGATTAGATCACAAAAAGTCCCAGTTTCCACCTTGGTTACAGGTTACAGGAACACTGTCACCGAATGCTCTTAGAGGGCATGTAAGAAGTCTGATTACCCTAAATCACACTGCTAAAGAAGACACAGGTAGACACTCCAACGAACAGTCTCTGCAAAGCCCAGCATTCCAGCCATTCTCCCAAATGTGAATGCAACCTTCTTGAACCTTTGGGCCATTTAATTCAATTTCATAGTTTTCAAGGTCAAGAATGCTACAGGGTGCAGCTGGACGATCCTTCTGTCCCATATGATGGTATTAACGAAGGTCCTTTGGTGGCACAGAAGAAGGAACCCACTGATTCCTGCCCAAATGCCTGGCCCACAAAATTGTGAGCTATAATAAGATGGGTTTTGTTTAAGGCACTAAGTTCTAGAATAATTTACTATGTAGAAATATGTAGCTAGAACAGGACCCCGCTCCCAACACCGCATGAAAGAACAAAAGGAAATAAGAGAATTATTTACACAGCTGTTGACAACAGTCTCATAGTCTGTGAGCAGATACAAGAATTGAGTAACATTTAGCCTCAGCATAAGAACATGGAGCATGAGGGGGGGCCAGACCAGCCTATTTAGAGGTCATGATATAATAGGTCAAAACACGTCCCAGCAATTTTATCAATAAGAATCCAATCAGTGTTCTCGCTGAAATCTTCCACCCTTTAGGAATTTCAACTAGCAGAAAAAATAGCCTTCAAAATTGTCTGCAGTGGTATAATTATTTCCTTGATAGTTAAGCATTTTTCAATTCTATAAAGATTTAGAGTTAAAAGTAGATATGCTTAAGTCACCAAAACCACAGGATTAATATTTGTGTTAATAAACCTGTGCATTCTTAATATTTTCATACTCATTATGTTTCAAATAATTTGGCTAATTAGAGTAACAGAGCAGTCTTGCAATTCCAATTAAAATGTATAATTGAGTACTTAATTTGGAATTGTGATTTCAAAATGAAATCTTCTTAATTTTATGTACTGTTTCAATACCTTGAAGAAAATCCAAGTTTCTTCAACATCATAAGTTTAATATTTTAAATATCTTTAGAGTACTTAGGAGGACTTCTTTTAGTTAGGTCACATAGTTTATGTACCAAATGAATTAAAAATATCTGGAGACGTCTCACTAAGTTTTCAAAATGGGACAAATGTTATTTAAAGTCAGTATACCTCCTAATTTAAACTCCTTACAAAAGAATTTCCTCTTGCCATCCATTTGCTGAGATCTATTTTTATTCTTTCTCCCCTTTCACAAAGCTGTCTACGAAGTATGACTGGTCACCACTACAGGCAAGAAAGAAAAGGAAATTCTTCCTGAATAGGGATGAAGAGTCTGTTAATTATCAGCAACAGAGATCAGCTCAGCAGATTGGGCACAAAAGAAAACTGCCTTGAAAACCACCTGTCACCTGCCCATGCTTTGAACCACCACTAGCTGCAACCAGGTAATTAAATGAGCACCTTTCAAATAGGGATCACTACATCAAAAACTAATGATGTATCATATAGTGACTAATATAACATAATAAAATTAAAAAATAAAAATAAACAAAATATGGACCCAGCAAATAGCCCTCAGGGAGATTACCTGAAGTGAGAAAGGGACCCAATTTAAGTGACCATAATAACAGAACCTTTTGTTCCTTGAATGCAGAGGTCCTTTCCATTCCCCCTCTAGATATCAAGAAGGGAAGGAATTAAATCCATCTGAAAAAATAAGAGTAAAGAAATAAATTCCTAAAATCATCAGGTCTTGCTATTGGACCCAGCCTACCCTTCCCATATGCTTCTAGAAATATGCACATACACTTGCATGGGCAACAGCCCCATCTCTGGCATTTTTCTAAGTCACACCTCTTTCCTTCTATGTTTCCTAGGTTCTTCCCCCAGGTTCCTCTGTACTTCAGCTCTCAGTGTTCGCTCAAGTGAAGTTCTAATGATACATTTAGATACACTTAGATTCTCTCTGGCTTCGACAGCCAGAGATATAAATTCAGATTCACTGGCTATTGCTATTTGTAGATACAGAGTCTCACGTGACCTGGGTAAAGGAGCTCCCAGCTTTCCCTCACCCAGCAGAGCAATAGATGACCATTATCACTACAGCTTTATTTCTTCATGTGTATCTTAAATATTAATTTCCTTAGAATTCTTTCGACTTTATACAAACCACTGTCAGTGTGGTAGACTTATAATATGGTCTGAGCAGGTCCCCTTCTGCTCCTGGGAGATAACACAGACCCCAGTGCATGCTTATAGAAGGCTTGGTCATCCTCTTCCACCAGCTTAGAATCTTGGTCCTCTTTGGCCCAGAGAAGCACCTTATCTCTGGTTGGGCTGTTAGAGTCCGTCTCAGTCTCTAGGTTGCTTTCTAAGTGGAACTGAGAAGAAAAGAAGAGAATTCTTGTGATGGGATGAATTGTATTGTGTAACAGTATGTTGACTAATTTCCTCAAACTGGTGAATTTTCCAGTTTTCCTTCTGTTACTTATTTCTAGTTTAATTCCATTGTGGTCAGAGAAGACACTTTGGATGATTTCAAACATTTGGATGAATACAAACCTTTGTATTCTAGCATATGGTCTATCCTGGAGGATGGTCCATGTGCACTTGAGGAAAATGTGTATTCTGCTGATTTGTGTGTCTGTCAGTTCTACTTTATTTATAGTGATGCTCAAGGCCTCAGTTTCCTCCCTGATCTTCTGTTTAGTTATTCTGTTCATTATAGAAAGTAGAGTATGGAAGTTGTCGACTACCATTGTGCGCTTGCTTATTTCTCCCTTGAATTCTGTTCATTTTCACTTCATACATTTTAGGGCTCTATTTCTAAGTGCATATATGTTCATAATCATTTTTTTAAAATTGTATTTGTCAGAAAGAGAGAGAGAGGGCACAAGAAGGGGTAGTGGGAGAGAGAAGCAGACTCTCTGCTGAGCAGGGAGCCCAATGTAGAATTCAAACATGGGACTCTGAGATCATGACCTGAGCTGAAGGCAGTTGCTTAACTTACGGAGCCACCCAGGAGTCCCTTCATAATTTTTCAATCTGCTTAATGATGATGCCTCTCTATCCATTCAGAAACCTAAAGGGACCATCACTTTTTCCCAAGGTGCTCAGGCAATCTAACAATAGGTTGGGTCATCCTCTGTCTTACAGTTTGATATTTAATAAAATATTTGGGGTATATACAATAGTTGCCACCATGCAAATGAAATATTTGTATATAGTTTATTAATTCACATAAAGGAATATAAAATTTTTTAGAACAAGAAAAGAGAATGACAAAGACAATAAAAGGGACTTCTAATCATCCTCAACTCTATGGTCAACTAATCTTTGACAAAGCAGGAAAGAATGTCCAATGGGAAAAAGACAGTCTCTTCAATAAATGGTTGGGAAATTGGACAGCCACATGCAGAAAAAATGAAACTGGACCATTTCCTTATACCACACACAAAAATAGATTCAAAATGGATGAAAGACCTCAATGTGAGAAAGGAATCCATCAAAATCCTTGAGAAGAACACAGGCAGCAACCTCTTCCACCTCAGCCACAATAACTTCTTCCAAGAAACATCGCCAATGGTAAGGGAAGCAAGGGCAAAAGTGAACTATTAGGACTTCATCAAGATCAAAAGCTTTAGCACAGCAAAGGAAACAGTCAACAAAACCAAAAGACAACTGACAGAATGGGAGAATATATTTGCAAACGACATATCAGATAAAGGGCTAGTATCCAAAATCTATAAAGAACTTATCAAACTTAATACCCAAAAAACAAATAATCCAATCAAGAAATGGGCAGAGGACATGAACAGACATTCCTGCAAAGAAGACAACATCCAGATGGCCAACAGATACATGAAAAAGTGCTCCACATCACTTGGCATCAGGGAAATACAAATCAAAACCACATTGAGATACCACCTCACACCAGTCAGAACAGCTAAAATTAACAAGTTAGGCAATGACAGATGCTGGCAAGGATGTGGAGAAAGGGAAACCCTCCTTCACTGTTGGTGGGAATGCAAGCTGGTGCAGCCACTCTGGAAAACAGCATAGAGGTTCCTCAAAAAGTTGAAAATAGAGCTACCCTATGACCGCAATTGCACTACTGGGTATTTACCCTAAAGATACAAATGTAGTGATCTGAAGAGGCAAGTGCACCTGAATATTTATAGCGGCAATATCCACAATAACCGAACTATGGAAAGAACCTAGATGTCCATCAACAGATGAATGGATAAAGAAGAAGTGTTACGTATATACAATGGAATATTATGCAGCCATTAAAAGAAATGAAATCTCGCCATCTGTGACGACGTGGATGGAACTAGAGGGCATTATGCTGAGTGAAATAAGTCAACCACAGAAAGACAATTATCATATGATCTCCCTGATATAAGGAATTTGAGAGGCAAAGTGGGGGGGTTAGTGGGTAGGGAAGGAAAAAATGAAACAAGATGGGATCAGGAGGGATACAAACTATAAGAGACTCTTAATCTCACAAAATAAACTGAGTGTTGCCAGGGGGAGTCGGGAAGGGAGAGGATGGTTGGGTTATGGACATTGGGGAGGGTATGTGCTATGGTAAGTGCTGTGAAGTATGTAAACCTGACAATTCACAGACCTATACCCCTGGGGTTAATAATACATTATATGTTAATTTTTTAAAAATTTTTAAAAAGAAGAATGAAATATTGCCATTTGCAACAATGTAGATAGGGCTAAAGAATATAATGCTAAGCAAAATAAGTCAATCAGAGAAAGATAAATCTCATATGATTTCACTCATATGTGGAATTTAAGAAACAAAATAAATCAACAAGGAAAAAGAAAGAGAGAGAGAGGGACAAACCAAGAAACAGACTCTTAACACTGGAGAACAAACTAATGGTTACCAGAGGGGATAGGGGTCGGGGGATGGTTGAAATAAGTGATGGACATGAGGGAATGCACTTGTGATGAGCACCAGGTCATGTATGGAATTACTGAATTGCTATATTGTACACCTGAAACTAATATAACACTGTATGTTAAATATGCTGGAATTAAAATTTAAAAAGTAAATGAAAAACACACAGTAAAAAAAAAAAAGGATTTCTAATCACATGAGAAATAAAAATCAATTGTAAAAACTCCTACAGAACTTCCTCCTTTGTCAAAAATGCAACATGAAGCAATTCATATATATATATATATATATATATATATATATATATATATGATTCTTTGTAAGAAGCACCACTCCCAGTGAATGAATTTACTTATATAGATGCCTGTCACAATGTTCTTAATTTTTAATCCAAAAAAGTGATTTATACCCTACAAAATATAATCAAGTGCATTCTCTAGTTCTCTGTCATGAAAAGGTAATTTAATCTAGTTCAAGCAGCAAATATAAAACAGCTATGTTCTGTTCCTTTGCTATTTCTTTCTGGTGCTCTCCTGTGTCATTGATCCCAGTGTCCAGATAGGAGGGTTTTTAAAGAATACAGATTAGTTTCCCGTGCTTTGGATGCCTGTCAGAAAACTTCAGTAGGTTAGTTAAGAAGCCTGAATGAGTCAGAGAATCTGACAACCAAAGTTAGAAGATATTATAGCAGCTTTTTTTAAAAAGCAAATACAAAAATAAAAGGTCCCATTTGATGTTTAAGTATGGACTGTATTTTGGTGGTACAAATAGGTGGGAAAACCCCCAGGCTCACAAAGGGAATATAGGATCCCTAAGTATGTTACTGCTTTGACTTGCTCTGCTTACGACATCTCCTTGGTCCATATTTCCTCCATTTGGAAATGTACCATCCCCTCCCTGGAACAGTAAGGGAACAAGGGAGGGCCAGATATCATTAGTAAGCTAATTCTCCCCTTCTCCCACCTCCCCCAACAAGGATGGACACACACACACACACACACACACACACACACACACACACAATTTCTAATTAGCCCTCATGGGAATGTGAGACTGTTCCAGAAAGGGCTGGGGTTTCCATCACCAGATTTGGGGCTAGGCAGGGAAGTGGGATTGGGCTCCTTTGGCAAAGTGGGTTGATCTGGGGAGGGCATAGTCAGCTGAATCCTGCAGGCTCCATTGAGCTACAGCTGGCCTGCACTGCCAAAAAGCAGATTGATGTAGGGACATCTGAGTGGCTTAGTTGGTTAAGCATCTGCCTTCAACTAACATCATGATTCCTGGGTCTTGAGGGTCCTGGGATCAAGCCCTGCATCAGACTTCCTGCTCTTCCACCCTCCCCACTGCTCATTCTCTTTTTATCTCTCTCAAATAATATATATTTTTTAAAGCAGATTGATGTTGACAATAAGAGTAGAAAGAGTACCAGCCAGGAGAGTCTGAGAGGGAAGGGGAAACAGAGACTGGCCAAGCCTATATAGGCAACAAGGACATTTACAGAACACTTTACAGTTTATGAATGTTTTTCATACTCATGATGCCATTTATTTTTAGACAACTGAATTGTGTAAAAGGCAGATAATATGATTATTCCCAAGTAATGTAATTAACCCCATTTATTTTCATAAATGAAGAAGTTGATGCTTGCCTAAGACCAGTTTTAGTATGGATAGAGCTATATCTCAGACTGACATCACTTCCTGCCTCTTGTGTTGTTTAGAGTATCAGCCCCAAATAGACCTACTTAGACAGCTGCAGTTCAAAACACAAAGCAGTAATGTAAGTCTTTTGATATGGCTGGAGCTGAGTTCATAATGAAGGTCGGTGGTAAGAGATATGGCTGGGCTTGTAGGCTGTTTACAAGATTTATCCTAAAGGCAATGGGAAGAACGTGTTTAAGTTAATGTTTCAAAACAGGGTCAGCAACTTATGGCTCATAGGTCAAATCTGGTCCACTGCCTCTTTTGCAACTAGTTTCACTGACTCATATCCATGCCCATATTGTCTGTGGTTTATTTCAAGCTACAATGGTGTTAGAATATTTGCAACAGAGACAGGGCTTGGGAAGCCTAAAATAATTACTATCTAGGACTCATTCAGTTAAGTGTCAGGTTCCTGATTTTGACTCAGGTCATGATCTCAAGGTTGTAAGATCAAGCCCCGTGTGAGGCTCTGTGCTGAGTGAGGGACCTGCTTATTTTTCTCTCTCCTTTTGCCCCTCCTGTCCCTGATCACCCTCTTTCTCTCTCTAGAAAAACAATAATAATAATGATAAAAAATAAAAATTAAACAATTACTATCTAGACCTTTATAGAAAGTTTGTTGACCTCTATTTTATTTTATTTTATTTTATTTTTTCTACCACCATCAACTTTTTTGCTTTAGATTCTATCAACCATATAAACTTTTTAAATTTAATTAATTGATTTTTTTTAAATTAACATATAATATTTTATTTGTTTCAGGAGTATAGGTGTGTGCTTCATCAGTGTTGGCCTCTATTTTAGAAGACTCTCTCTCTGGCTGTGATATTGATTGGAAGGAACCAAGATGAGTCAGTAAGCCCAGCCAGAAGTTTACCCTCAAAATCTTGGTAAGAGATAGCAAGAGTCTGAGACTAGTTTGGGACAATGACAATGATTTAAAATATGCTGATGTGAAGACTTGAAAAGACTTGAAGACTGGATAGGTGAGCTGTGGAACTAGAAAGGTAAGACACAATCCAACGACACTATGAGATTTTTAAAATGATGATAATTGAAGGGAAATCATATGGTATTTGTTTGTCTCTGTCTGACTTATTTCACTCAGCATTATACCCTCTGGGTCCACCATGTTGTCACAAGTGTCAAGAACTTGTCCTTTTAAAAGCTGCGTAATGTTCCATTGTATATATACATATATACATATTACATATACATATACATATTACATAAACATAAACATTCATCTATTGATGGACACTCAAGTTGCTTCTATACATTGGCTATTGTAAATAATGCTGCAGTAAACATAGGGGTGCATATTATCTTTCTGAATTAATGTTTTCATTTTCTTTAGATAAATACCCAGTAGTAGAATTACTGAATCCTATGGTGTTTCTATTTTTAATTTTTTGAGGAACTTCCATACTGTTTCCCTTTGTAGCTGTACCAGTTTAAAGTCCTATCAACAGTGCAGAAAAGTTGCCCTTTCTCAGCATCCTAGCTAATGCTTGCCATTTCTTGTCATTTTGACTTTAGCCATTCTGACAGGTGTAAGGTGATATCTCATCGTGGTTTTGATTTGCACTTCCTTGAGGATGAGTGATGTCGAGCATCATTTCATGAGCCTGTTGGTCATCTGTGTGTCTTCTTTGGAAAAATGTCTATTTTCAGGTCCTCTGCTTATTTTGGTTTTTTTTGGAGTTGTATACGCTCATTAGATATTTTGAATATTAACTCTTTATTGGATATGTCATTTCAAAATATGTTCTTCTATTCAATAGGTTGCCTTTTTGTTTTATTGATAGTCTCCTTTGCTGTGTAAAAGCTTTATTTTGGTGTAGTCTTAAAAGATTATTTTTGCTTTTGTTTCTCTTGCTGTAGGAGACATATCTAGAAAAATGTTGTTATGGCCAATGTCAAAGAAATTATTGCCTTTATTCTTCTAGGATTATTATGGTTTCAGGTCTCACGTTTAGGTCTTTAATCCATTTTGAGTTCATTTTGGTGTATGCTGTTAGAAAGTGGCCCAGTTATATGTGGCCAGTTAAATGTGGAATTTAAAAAAATAAAACAAATAAACAAACAACAAAAAGCAGAATCAGACCCATAGAAGCAAAGAACAAACTGGAGGTTGCCCGAGGGGGCATATATGGGGAGAGGGGCAAAATGGGTGTTGGGGGGAGATATAGGCTTCTAGTTATGGAGTAAGTAAGTCACAGAAATAAAAGGTACAGCACGGGGAGTATAATCAATGAGACTATAATAGTGTTGTGCGGTGACAGATGGAAGCTATGCTTGTGGTGAGCCCCACATAACATAAAGAGATGCTGAATCACTAAGTTGTACATGTGTAACTAATGTAACATTGTGTGTCATCTCCACTCAGATTCAAAAAAAGTTAAAGATGGTAATTGAAGGTGCAGGATTAGAAATTTCAGCACAGAGATAATGAAGAGAGAAGAGGCTCCAGGTAAAACATTAAGCACAGGTTTGTATAAAGGCTGGGCAGAGAGAAGAACTCAGAGAAGATTTCAGAGGAGCCCCGAGAGAGGTAAGAGGACAGGGGATTGGCAGTGGTGTCAAAGATGGAGGCAAGGGCTCAAAATTTGCCAATGGATTTGTCAAGAAGGAGTGGTTTTGGTGGAAAGAAAGGCAAGGGATGTGCACCAGGTCCTGCTTGGTGGAGGGATGAGAGGGAGGTGAGAAGGTGGGGAGACAAGTAAACAAAACATGGTCAAAATGCTTGACTATGAAGGGAGAGGAAGAGAAAACAAGGCGGCTACAGGGAAACCTAAGATTGAGCAATGGTTCCTTTTTTAATAAAAGCTCTCTGTGCATAAGTTTAAACAAGGACAAGGAAGAGCCAGTAAAGAGAGAAGCAGACGAAACCTGGACTGTCCCAGACACCTCTCTGATGACAGGAGTATCAGCTCATAAATCAGGTGTACAAGAAACTTGAGGAAATTTCTATAACTCAGTTTAATCTCTTTTTGATATTTCTATGAGTAGCTCACCTGGTCGTTTCAGTGTTTCTCTCCTCCCATTCCTCTCAGAGTAAATGACAATGTTTGGGGACTTATGAGGCAATAAGTCACTGGGGGCCCCCTGAGCCTTATGTATCCACACCCGGTATTACTGTTAAGACAGTCACTATCCCACTCAATGTGACCCCTAAACCATGGGCCAAAATTTGTCAAGTAAAATAGGTCTGTTTCTTCTAACACCACAGTAGTTTTAAATGTGGTATTAGATTGTCCTTGAGCAGGCACACACTAGGATTTTGCACCAATCCCACTAGTTTCCCAGTTACACCACTCCAAACCTCACGTTCACATTAACCCACTTGGAACATGGCCACATGGGGTTATATCCCTGGTTGAGAACCTGTAAATCCTTGATCTCCATGGTCTGGCTGCAGTAGGCCAGACCTTTGTCCTTTTGCTCTTAGGACCCAAGATTTTCAGAGATCTCCCTGCCTTTCTGGTAGCACTAGCAGGAGGGTAGGTATGAGGCATTGCAACTCTCCCTCTATATATATATAGATAGATAGAGATAGAGAGAGAGAGAGAGAGAGATAGCCAGGGCCTTGGGGAATATTTCTGATCTTGGGGAACGCTTCACCTGCCATGCTTATTAAGGTCACTTTCCTTGGGCTCACAGCTTTTCTCCTCCTTCCAGGGTTTAGGATTTTTGGAGAACAAAAGCTAGGATTTCCAAGTTTATCCTTCCCCTTCCTCTCTGGAGACCAGGAGGGCCAGACAAAGAACATTTTCAACAAAGAAAATATAGAAAAGAAAAAAAAAGGGATAATATAGAAAAGACAAGACCAAAATAGTATCTTGTCACTCTTAAGTTCTTTAAAATAAAAATGCCACTCAGTTGTAAGGAACAAAGCATGGAACAAAGCATGGAATACAGCAACAACCCTTGGACGACTTGAGTAGCTTATTTTTCTGGCACAAACTCAACGACACACAGAAGGGCAGACTGTGCATGAGATAGCCAGCCGAGTGTGCTCACTATTCAAAAAAGTTAGGAACTGCAAAAGCTGTGCTTTCCCAGCATCCTCTGTGAGGATGAGGAGAGAGGACCTCTGTCCACCACATACCGGGCAACATTATCATAGCGTGCCCCATCGAGGGGTGACTATCTCTCTGCTGGCTTGAGGTCACAGAGTGCAGACACCCTTTAATTCATTGTCCCACTTCTAATGACTGCTGTGTCAACCCCGTCCGGAGCCATTTTCTTGTTAAAGCACAGGTCAGTTTTCTGTATCCTCTCTGCTTTTCTTCTTCTCCCAAGATGGCAATTGGAAATAAAGAAAATTTAAAAATGATGAAGGACCAAATATATGGGCAATGTAACATGGCTTTGGTAGCTTTTTGTGGGTTTTTTTTTGTCTATTTTTATTATTATTATTATTTTTTAAATTTTTTTAAACTTTATTCTTATTTTTATTCTTTTTGGTGATGTTGTACACAAGGTTGCTTTCTTAATTTCTTTTTTTTAATTTATTTTTTATTTATTTTCAGCATAACAGTATTCATTATTTTTGCACCACACCCAGTGCTCCATGCAATCCATGCCCTCTATAATATTTTTTGGTCTATTTTTATCAAGTGTGGCTCTGCAAGGCAGGGTCTTATGAGTCTATTCTCAAGTCCTTTCTATGAAATGTTTTCCTCCTGAAAAAGAGTGATAATTTCATTTTTCCTGCAATCTGGCCCTCGTTAAAGGCCCAGATGATCTTTTACCTTAAGACAATACTGCTTGCACTAAGTTGCACATGAAAATATATTCCAGGCCTGACTCTTGGGTTCAGAAGTATGAAACATGGAGATTAAAAAAGGTTCACTGAGGAGGCTGAGTGTGGAGGTTTGGGCCAGGGAGAGGTCAGGCAGGTAAAAGGTGGGGCGGAGACACAGTGAGGGTCTAGGTGGGCAGGCAGGGTTTCGCATCCCAGAAATGTAGCATCAGGGACCTGAAAAGAAGGAAGGATGAACACTGAGAACTGTCAGATGGTACAAGAGTCAGGACCCATACGCTGAACAATGGAAAGCCTGGACATTCCATGGATTGAGGACCCTGAGAAATGGTGAGTGCCAGTGGGCAGTAGGGCCTCACAAATGCTCTTTTATTTAACCTTGCACAACTATTTTAAGGGAGTCTTCCCTGTGTTCTGGGATAAGGGAACTAAATGTTGGGGGATTTAAGGAATGGCCTGCTCAAATATTTAAGAAATGGATTTGGACCAGATTTGACCCCAAGTTTATTTAAGTCTACTCCAAAGCCTGGAAGTTTTTCAGCTTCACCGAGGCTGGTGGAGTGTATCCCTGAGTCCTTTTCAGGCAGCATCTGATCCCAGCCAGTTTGCAAACTTGCTGTGATTCTCAAAACACGATCTGTGAACTCCCCTCAGTAAGAATCACCCTAGCAGCTTGTCTAAAAAGATACCAACTCTTTCAATTCTCCCCAGGATGTTCTGATTCAGGTTTAGAGTGGATTTCAAGGATTTTGTATTTTCTTAGAGCTCCTGATCCAGGATGCCCAATGATACTTCTCTATTATCCTGGCTACTGCAAGTGAATTATGGTTGGGATGAGACCTAAGCCATTGGTGTCTTCCCTAGGATTAATATATTTACATTTAAAGAGAGAAATATTCTTCCCACTGATATTGTCAAGCTTTGAGGTTGTGAGCTGGGTTGGCTGGAGTTCATCTCATCTACCATGTAGGAGATACCCTACAGAAGTTTGCAAACCGGAAGTAAGCTTTTGAGCTCCCTGGATGTACTTATATCTGAAGTTCACTTTGGATCTCCTACTCTGAACCCAGGTTCCATTTTTGTTTTTTCTTAAACTAGTTTGAGTTGGGTATCTGCCACTTGCAACCGGGTATCCTCCCTAGAGCTTGTTTGAAATAAACCAGAAGGTTTACGTGAGTGCAGTATGAACGGCCAGTGTGATGAGACTTGGCACTTATCTGAGCTCATCCTTGGGCTTCCTAACAAAGGTTCTAAGTTAATTGTTGTTTTTCTTGTTCTTCTTGAACTATCTTGACTATCCTTGACTGATATCATCCACTTCCATGCCTTCAGCTATGACATGATTCAAAAATCAATCTCTACCTACATTACTTTTCTGTGGTTTGGATCTTTGGTTGTGATTCAAATGTCTGCTGGAAATTTCCACGTGGGAATTCAAATTCAAGATGTACAAAAGTACATTCATGATCTTTTCTCCCTCATACATGATTCGTCTCTTGTTCTTGTTTCCGTGAAAGGCACTGCCACTTACCCATTTCCAAAGCCAGAATCCTGGGTGTTCTCCTTAACACCTCTTTTTCCTTCACCATCCCTACACTTCCATTAACACGTCAGTGTGGTTCTGCCATCTAATCTCAAAAAACACATCTAAACTCTCACATATAGCTTTAAAACCTATTCATAATTTGGCCATTGGTTACCTAGATTTTCCATTTTTGTCCTCCTCTCCTTTTGGATTATATGTGCTAGTCTTATTAAATTTTTCAGTGTCTTGAAGTACCTTTCCATACTCTCTTTTGCCTCTGGATCTTCTTATAATTTGATCAAGTTATCTGGGAGTCTGTTCCCTCAACTCTATATCTGCCCAGTGAACTCCTATTTATTCTCTAAGACTTAACGAAGATGTCACTTTTGGAAAGACTTGACTATAATCATGAGTAGGGTTTAGGTTCCACTATAATAAGTTCTCACAGTATCCCAGTAACTCCATTTGTAGGAATATTTCATATGTGTAGTTCACTATTCAGTTTATTAAAAGCTAGGTAATTTGTATAAGTGAAGAGAAATAATACTTTGATGGAAAAATTAAGTCATTTCTTCTCAAATTAATTTTTAAGCTTAACCCAATATAATTATCCACCGTTAGTTTTTTTAAATGATAAAATTATTCTAAAATGCATCTAGAAGAATAACTGAGCAAAAACTGGCTTAAGAAACTTTTTCAGGGGCAACTGGGTTGCTCAGTGGGTTAAGCCTCTGCCTTCGGGTCAGGTCCTGATCTCAGGGTTCTGGGATCAAGCCCTGCATCAGGCTCTCTGCTCGATGGGGAGCCTAAGCCCACTTTCCCCTTTGTCTCTGCCTGCCTCTCGGCCTACTTGTGATCTCTATCTCTCTCTCCCTGTCAAATAAATAAAATCTTTAAAACATTTTTAGAAAAGAAACTTTTTCAAAAAGAAAAAGAAATAAGAGGAGATTGACCTTATCAGGTATCTAAACCTGTTAAAGATAAAAATGGTAGAACACTGCTTAAAATCTTTCAATGGCTTTTCATTGCTTTAATAAAACTAATTGACAAAAAGCCTACTACTTGAGTAGCATTTACTTGGTAGAACTCAATTCCATCCAGAATACTACCTACAAGGCAGTCTGGGAAGTGTAGTGTTAGCTTCCAGGCTATCAGGAAAGGAATAGAAGCTAGAAGAAGGTGAAATGTTGAGGGCCAGTCAACCATCCACCATAACACATCTCAAGACTTGGACTTATTTTATTGACTTTTTGTAACTTTCTTTTGCAAGGGGAGTTTTCTCCATGCACCTCTACCATTCTCAAACATAAGCTTTGTAAGGATAAGAATTATGTCTGTTTTGTTAATTATATCCATAGTACCAAAAACATAAAAATCACCCAAATAAATATTTGTTTGATTAAAATTTAAAATTTAAATTCAAAAAACCTTCACTATGCTTTGAACTATTAGACCCAGCCCTCAAAGTAGGGATCCATTTCGAAGACTACATTTTAAAAGAAGCAATAACAAGTTAGACTGGATTACAAGAAGATGACACTGATGAATGAGGATCTACAAGTACCATGTCACATATGGAAATACTTCAGCTGAAGACAGAAACTCAAGAAAAATGGGAGCTCTGACTTCAATAATTTGAAAGTCTGTCACATGGAAGGAATAGACTGATTTTATTGCTTCAGACAATAGGACTAGAGCCTAGATGCTGTAAGGAATCAGAGTTCAACTTAGTATCAGGAAGAATTTCTGCCTGAGGCAGTCACTAGGAGGTAGTGAATATCTTCCCATGGGAAAAGGCCCTCCTCAGGGATTTGGTTCCTATACACTGGGCATGGGTGGTGGGGGACTAAATGGCTTTTGAACTTCTAGGATCTTGGGCTAACCTAGAAGGAGACATATTTCTTTCAAATTTTTATTGAAATGCTTGAACATGCAAGTGTTAATGTTTTATTTCTTTGGGACCAAAATGAGTTATTCATGCTCTTAGCCCATAACAAAGCCTTCAAAAGACTTCCAAGCTGCAGTGTGGCTGAACCATAGATCTAGAAATACAGCAGGCTATTTGTCATCAGCTCACCTTCTAGTCATCCTACACTGAGTAGGGTTATCACTGGATACTTCACGTGGCTCTTCATAAGTATTAGCGAAGCATTTTCAATTATATTCATTTGCTATTCACCCCCATACTCTCTTGTAAGGAGACTGATATTATTCCCCTCACCTTAAAAGCAAGCAGAGGCACGGACTCACTCTCCAAGTAATTTTCACAAGGTCACTAAAAATTAGATTCAGGCTCTGGGACCTCAGCTCAATGCTTCATTCTCTGAGTCACACAGCCCCCACCCTCCACCCCCTGCCTGCCAATGGCTGCTCGGCAGGAGGTCTGGGTTATCTCAGGAAAACATGGTGGTAGCTTGATGATTTATACTTTTCTGTTCCTGTTTTTGAATGGGTAAAACAATCATTGTTACCTTAAAATGTTTTTAAGGAATAAAGAAACTCAGAACCAGGAGTGTAATTCTTTGACAGGATGCTATTTTGTAGTACAATGCCTGGATTCTAATTACTCTGTCCTTGTTCTGTAAGATTTCAAAGACATATCGCTTAGCTGGGAATGGTTTTAATAAATCCTCGTAAATGTGGTATTTTAGTGGAGAAGTTGATTGTGTTGATTCCTTCTATGTACTGCTTTAACCACCATGGAACTGAATAGGGAATATTTCACAGAAGGATGCTTATATGAAGGGACATTCGGTTTGTAGCTATATGTGCACTTCCATCTGCCCATTCGTGAATTATTCAGACAACATGAAACAGCACTGTTTGGGGGTGGGTTTTTTTTTTTTTAATGGTGAAATTTAAATGAGTTCCATTCCCTGAAATAACTAAAAAAAGGAAACTATATCACCACCTCCAACACAGGCAAAGCTGGCCAAGGGCTGTATTTATCATCACCAGCTCTGCAGGGTTTTAAAATTTTTCCAAGAAAACTCAAAGAAGTTGGTTTTCAAAGGAAAAAACACACTTAAAAAAAGAGCTATTCAGCTTGTAAATGTATTATCCAAACTCTCATATCTTTATTCTCCTTGGAAGAAGAGAAATAATAGATTCGTTCCCTGTAGATGTTTAGTTCTTTGGGACTATGCTAATGATCCAAGGACAAAGCATGAATCGAGAGGTGAGCAAGGAAGAAGTTAGTACCGGATCTCCCCCTTTCCATAGGCAGCATCACCTGCCAGTAGATCTTGTCTCTCATCTCAAAAAGTATTTTTAATGTTTTGGAGTTAAATAGGCATATCACACGAAGGAGAAAATCTTTCTGGAATAGCTCCAATTTTAAAAAATCAGAATGATATATATCTTTAGAGACACACAAAATGCTATCCAAACAGTATCTTCTATTAGCCTTTTCTAGAGACCTAAGACATAAATTGGTAAGTGTGACATGTAACTTCTCAGAGTGTGAAAAACATCTTATGAGATTAAGAAAAATCAATCACAATTACATATAAGGGCAGTTTATTAAGTTATTAATTTTATGGAGTTTTTTGTCTGCTTTCTTTGCTACTTTTGCTTGCTTTCTCTTTTATTTGCTTGCCTATGAAAGAATCAGAAAGAATGAGCAGTTTTAGTTCTTCCCCATGTCCCAGGCTTGATGACAAGCAAGGATTTAAGCTCCTTGACTCCCATTGTAGAATTGAAAGATTTTGAAAATATTTGCCTTATGGGGGTGCTGGGTGAAGAATAGAGGTCTATAGGGTTGGGAGTAAGGATGCAAAGTGGCCAACTGAAAGAGCTTGTTCTGACCAGGAAAGCAGGTGGGTCTAATGGAGAAACAGGGACGCTGCCCATCTGGGCAGGTGGCAGTGAGAGGACAGAGAGAGAACAGCTACCTCAGCATTCTGGAGAGATGGCAAGACCTCTGAATATTTGTCTGGTGCACCTAGAGAGGCTAGATTAGATCTGGGGAAAGGAGCCTCAATACTTGACAAAGACTTCTCAGTCCCTTTGTTAAGAACTATAGAACCAGAACCATCTCTCTGCCCTCTATGTGATGCCACTACATTTGGTAGTAACCATAAAGATCAAAGACTAAAGGGCCTTTCATGTAAGACCCTACCTGTATAGGAATCCTTAGCTCTTTGGGTAACCCTAGTGGGACTAGGGGAAAGGGAATCTGATAATGAGTGAGATAAAATTTCCCTTTATTACAGCAAAAAAAAATTTAGAAAATACAATATTTAAAGAATGAAAGAAAATGGCACATTTCGTATCTTGATGTTGAAGTAAAGGATTTATGTGGTGCCATATATATATATATATTTCAGATTATTAAGAGATGGCAAACCAAAAGTCCCATCCTAATAATAATTCAATATTTTGGAACTATGAACACATTTCTCCATACTTATTAAAATAATTTCATCTAAAATATATATTCACCACAGAAAATATTATTGCAATATGGAAATTAAATAAAAGAGGGGAAAGTTGGAGCATTGCTTTATTGTGAATGCTGGCACTTGAGGAAAAGCAGATTGCTAGGATTGGTTTTTGTTATGTCTAATTTGCTTAAGAAAGTGGTTAGCAATTTTCAGGTTTAGGTGGTTTGCAGCACTAGTTACCAGATGGTGGTACTGACCCACTGTTGCTTGGTTGCTACTTAAGGAAGGTCATAGAAATGTTATCTGGGGGGAGTATGGTAGAATACTGGTCTCAGGGGCAGGGGGTAATCATCTGGTGTCCTGACTCAGGAAACTTGGACATGAGTTCCTCTGGGGAACTTGGTATGACCCTTTTGACTCCGATGAGCTGGACGCTCCACACTGTCTGACCATCAGAGTTTGCACACAAAACTGCACTTTCATGTCACTAAGTGTTCAGGACAAACTGCATACAAAGACAGAGCAGGCAGCCATCTTGCTGGGTGCTTTAAGACACATTAAAAACCTTTGCCAAAAAAACACACTAAGCCAGCCCTCAGTGTATAGGATATACCCTGTTTTTGGATCAAGACCCCTGGTAAAAATGCATATATTTTCTGGGGAGATAATCCTTTTTTTAAGAATTTGAATTAGTATCTTGCTTTTGTATAGACTGGGAATTCTAAAAATGCACATATTAGATGACCAAATATCAATAAGGGTTATGTTAGAGGGAAAATTTCCTTCTCAGAGTTAAAAATATCATAAAACTACCAACTACGTTTGGTGCAGACATCTTTCCCCACCTAAACAATCTTAAAATGGTTGGGAGAACCCATAATAATCGTACCACTCACTGAGAAGCACCTTCCACAGCCAAGATCCGGGCAGGCCTCAAACCCCCAGGGTAGGGTCCAGGCTTCTGCAGATATCCAGGATATCAAGGACTCTTTCTGCTCTCTGCCCCTACAGATGGAGCAAGCAAGGATGGTGCCCAATAGGCAGGCTGAGAGCGTATCATGAAAGAAGAAGGACGATGAGGAAAAGAAAGAGAGAATTCATATTTTAATAATTAAGAAATTCACAAATTCATGTGAGACAATGACTCAGTCTTTGCCCCCTGTGCAATTATTCTCACAGCAAGATTCTTGTCTCCTTAAATCAAGTTTCAGTAAATCATTATGTAGCTTCTTTATAGGAACTAACATATTCAGTAGCCAATTTGAGATTATATAAATAAGCCCTTACCTGGAACTATTACTCATGCCTTCACTTGCTTCAAATTTTAAAGCAATTCTCCTAAAAACTTTTTTGGAGCTTCAAACAAATGATTATTAGCCTTTTGTTGCATTATTTTAAGTCTTACCAGAGTACTGAGGTAAAAATTCAGAGTGCAGCTAGGAGAGCAGTCGCAGGATGGGACTGAATTCTGAGTGTTGAAGGAAAGGAGATAGGGTAGCTTAGGGCCTATTGTCACTTCCTAGGGCTGCCGTAATAAAGTCCCACAGTCTGGGTGGCTTCACAGAACAGAAATTGATTGTCTTAGGATGAATTAGTTCTGGAGGCCAAAAGTCTGAAACCGAGGTGTCAGCAAGGCCATCTTGCTTCCTTGCCTCTCCCCAGCTTATGGTAATTAAGCACCCCTTGCTTGTGGAAGTTAGGGTAGCCAGCAGTCTTGGACATTCTTTGGATTGGAGACGCATTATTCTAGTCCTCCAGCCCCGCATGGCTTTCTTCCCTCTGCCCGTGTCTGTTTCTATATCCAAATTTCTTCTTTTTATACAAATACTAATCATACTGGATTATTCCCCCCTCCCAGTATACATCATTTTATAAAATCTTTTGTATATTAACCTCATTTTAACTTGAACACCTCTGTGAACACCTTATTCCCAAATAAGATGACTTCTGATACAGGGGCTTAGGATATTCGTATACCTTTTGAGGGGGGAGGGTGACACAATTCAATCCATAACAGGGACGTCAATGTCTAAAATTAAGATCTGAGTTGCAAAAAAAAAAAAAAAAAAGAAAAAGAAAAGATAGAAAAGAAATCAACATCCAGCCATACTACCTCAATAAACACTAAGGGGGAAAAATAAAAGCAGAAAATGTCCTGAGGAATGTGGACAGCAAGGTTAAAAGTATGCAAAACTGTGCTGGAGAGCTGCCAGTAGATTCTGGCAGCATATAATAGCGAAGGTGTGCTGTGCTCAAAAGGAAATAGGGTAACAAGAAGGCAGGGGCAGAGGCACACCGTCTGTCCCACACCTTTACAAAGGGCCGGGTTGGCCTGATTGTTGAGTACATATGGCGAAAAGTCAGTTTAGGTTGATCCCAGTCACTCAAATATCAAATTGTATTTGTGCCATGTGGTTTAGATGAATATTTCCTTTTAAAAAGTAGGTTTTTGAAATATTGGCCTCTAAATGGCAATCGCAGACTTAGCAGTTTAACTGTGAGTCAGAAACACTGAACTCTCTACAGTGGACCTCTAAAAAGGTATGTCTGTGTCTTCAACCCCAGAACCTACAAATGTTACCATAATGAAAAATGTCTTTGCAGATATAGTTGAATTTAGGATTTGGAGGGGAGGGTATCGCCGTGGTTTATCCAGATTGACTCTACATCCCAGAACAAATATCCTTAGAGCGGTGAGACACAGACTCAGAAGAGAAGATGATGTGAGGATAGAGACCGACACTGGAGTCTGCCAACAGCCACCAGAAGCTGGAAGGAGCTAAGAAGGCATCCTCCACCCCCTGGAGTCCCAGAGGAGTGTGGCCCTGCCAACATCTTGGTTTTGGGGCTTCTAGCCTTCAAAATTGTGAGGGAATAAATTTGTCATTTTACGCCACCTCATTTGTAGTAATCTGGTAGATATAGGAAATTTGTCCGTAATCATTTCTTCATGTAACTTTGAAGAAAGCCACTCACACTCAATTTCCGTAGTGTCAGTTCTGATGGTCCTGGGATAGTTATAAGCCTTTCTCACAGTTTAGCTTATAATTCACATTTTCAGATTTCCATGCAGATGAGATACATCACGTGACCCAAACAAAAATGTAAAGCAAGTAGAGTAATACTCATTAGTTCAAGATTATTTATGGATCATGTGCTGAGTGTTCAAGGTGCTGGAGAAAAGCCGTAATAAAATCCCTTCCCCAATGAAGGGGAGAAAAGTTAATACATCAGGCAGGACTTAGTGCCTTAAAGTCCAGAAGTAGAATCGGTACATTGAAATGGAGTAGGGTGATTGGGTAATGATACTGTGAGCTGTTTTAAGTAGGATGATCAGGAAAGGTCTCTTTGAGGGTGCTGTATTACAACAGAGACCTGAAAAAAGTGGGCAAGTGAGCTGGGCATGCATCTGGGGGAAGCTATTTCCAAGTAGAGGGGCCAGCAAGTGGCATGACCGAGGCAGATGTGAGTTACCTTGTTTGAGTAATACCAAGTAGTTCCCCTAACTGGGGAGCGGGGTCAGAGGTGATGCCGATATGGACTTTCAGGCACAGTAGGGACTTTGGATCTATTCTCAGTGCGGTGGGATGGGGACCAGCTTCTGTCCCAGAAGAAGAGTCATTCACAGGTAATTACTCCTCCTTACTCAGCAGCTCCCCTCATCCCAACTGTGGAGATGCAGGTTGGTTACCACTCCCAGTTCCCCAAACTATGTGCTGCCCGCAGATCAGACATGGTGTCCCTAGATCCCATGTCTCAGAACTCTTCCAGTGGCCTGATTTCTTTCCAGTAGGGACTGAGGAAGCCTGATTATGAAGTGAAACTTTTCCATTTACCAGCTGGGAACCAGAACAAAGATGGTGAGTCAGACTTCAAATCCATTTTCTCAGAGCCTAAAATGCTCTGATGAATGAATTACAGAATTCAGGGGAAAGTGAGATAAAGAGAGTTACATCTGGAACATGAAGCTCTGATTTTTTTTTACAAGGTTAGGACTGTTGGTTCTAGAGACCTCAGTGTGGAAAAGACAATAACAGCCTTTAGTCCCTGCTACTGATCTCAGGGCAGGTAGCCCAAACACCTTTTGACAGGACAACTAACCCAATCTAAAAGGTCTGAGGAAAAATTTGCCATCTTCCATCATAACCATTTAATCATATTGTGTGCACAAATAGGAAACACATATTAGCACATTTATTCAGCATTCAATGAATATTTAATAAGCACCAACACGTGCAAACACAAATCAGTGAATTAGGTAGGCTTCCGTTGTCATTCCAGTTGTGCAAAAAATGACTCAAAGGGACAGAATTATTTATGTCTCATCAGGATGGGGTTGAGTGGAAGTCCAGCCAGGGAAGAATGGAACAGCCATTCTCCCACTGTCTGCAGCTAGCCTGCAGAAGCCCTGATGTGGTGGGGAAAGAGAGAAGCTGAAACTCGAGTGTATATAAATCATTGTGTATTTCTATTACTGAATTGAGATAGTCTTTATTACTCGAATATGATTAAAGAAGTCTGTAATTTTCTGTAAGGTAAGTATGACTTACCTTACATTTCTGTTAGACAGAGGAAGAAGCAAAGCTATGGATTTAAAGTGATGGTGGGAGAGAAATAATAAAGTTTCTTTTAATTAAACCCATGGATTTTATTGGTTTAGTTTATGGTTCTATTAGTGGTCAACTATAAAAATCTTCTTAAATTTTCTGATTGTTTCTTTCTAACTGGAAAAAAAAAAGTGCCTAAATATTATTAACTTATATTATTTGCATACACTTCCCATTATTAGTAGGAATCCACTTAATTTCTATATTGCCATAGTACGGTCATTTGAGGGAGAGCTTATATTCATATAAGTCAGCAAATTATTTTGTAATACAATAGAATTTTAAAAACAATCTTCATAAAATGCAGCTATTTCTGCTTAAGAACTTGAATCCAAACTCTGTATTAATGCCTAATAACAATAGCAACCATTTAGTCTGTGCTTCTAAGTAATTTAGATATAACAATTAATTTGACTCTTGGGACAACCCTATGAAGTAATAATAATTAGGGTATATCTATTATGCACATATCTATATATTCATGTGGGCACTCATATTCCTCTTAATGGACAATACATAATGATGGTGCACACAGAAATGTTATTTCTCATGATCTTCCTTATTCATTGTGCAGTCTGTTTATTTTTCTTCTCTACTAAGTCATCTTAATTGAGAAAGTATTCAACTTTTCACAGAAACCTTTTTTTTGCACTCAAATGTCATTAGTTTATATAATATTAACTAAATCTTGAATTATTAAAGAAACAAGTACAATAGGCCCAGTTTCAGGTTTGATAGCAAACACAACTGACTGGTAATCACACACCCTAATGAAGGGAAACATGTTGAGCCTGCTAGCGGAGTGTTCAACATACTGTGGACATCTGTCAGAAGAGCGAATAGAGGGAGAAGTGCATGGCAGTTATCCCATCAAGTCAGGTCAGAGGAAGTCATTTAAGACTCTAACACTGACAATGTTAGTGTCTATTTTTGTCCTTGTGTTTCCCCTATCTGCAGGAGTTCAGCTTTCTGAAATACTCCATCCTTCCAAGAATTTCAGTGTCTCTATGGGGGTATTTCATATGTTTTATGAATAAGTCTCATCAGTTAATGCACATACACAACAGAACATAAATCGTCTATGTACAATTTGAAAGACAATAAAATGAATACATTTATGTAACTGGATAAAGAGGAGAATATAACTGAAATAGCAGAAAACCCCCTGTACTCCACATCACTACCCCCTTTATATACCCCAGAGGTAGGCACTATCCCTTTCAACTTGTCTAATACAGTATTAAATCCAAATACTGAGCTCTTAATTTCATTTATTAAAATTTTCAATTTCACAGTTTACCTTTGATTGTTTTTTAACCTAAGCTTCTGGTTCTCTCCTAAAGTTCTCCATCAGCATCAAGTAATTTGTTGAACTTATTAATTAATTTGTTAAACTCCAAAAATACGGATCTTCTGTGGGTCAGTTTGTATTTTCTGTTTTTTCTCTTGGCATTTAGTCATTTTATCTATTTCCTGTTACGTCTGATAATTTTTTTTAACTGAATGTCAGATATTGGACATGAAAAACTTCTAAATAAAATTTAAGTTTTGCAATGATTCTTTTCCTTCTGGCAAATGATTAGAGGGCAGAAAGCTCACGTTAATCAGGCCTTCTCCATCTCCAGCTTTTCCTGCTCCCAGTGTAGAGCATTTTCTAGTGCCAGCTAGTGTCTGTCCTCATTGATAGATTCCAAATCCTTTTTTTTTTAATTCCAGTATTGTAAGACAGAAGTTCTCAATTTTAGTTTCTTATTGCTGTTCATAAATTGACAAATGCCATAAAAAGGAAAGCTGGTGAATGTTGGGCTCACATTATTGTGTTTTTCTTCTCTCTGGGATTTTTGTCCTATAAGCCACAGTGACCTTGGTCGGTCTCTGATCCTTTTAAGTAGGTGTTTTGTAATATTTTATCCAGTGTTTCTAATTGTTCTTGGCAGGAGTGTTAGTGAGCAAAAAGCTGACAGGATAAAAAATATGCCTGTTGTTGTTTGTGGTTTCTCATGATTTTTCTCAAAATGCAAGTTTTCTAGCATTTAAAACAGATTTTCTGTAGTATCATATCACGGTTTTGTCCTCACTAGAGTTGAGGCGTGGTGAGAGGGGAGGCAGTGGGAGGGAGAAGCAAAAATCCTGTTCTTGAGAGTGCAAATACTTATTTGGGAATTTCTGTGTATTTGGGAATTTCTGTGTATTTCTCATGGTGGAGTTCATTTCTAAATTTCCTGCTCCAGTGCATTGCCTGCAAAGAGATTAGGTTTAAGTGTTAGAAAAAAATAGGAGACTTATGGATCCAGTCAGCCTCCTGACAGGCAGGTGGAGCCCAGTAATTCCTTGTGTTTCCGCCATTCTTGATTAGTAGGTTTACTAATATACTCTCTGGTGTGAGCCCTCAAGCATTTTATTAACTATGCCAGAACTTGTAAACCAAGCATAAGAATGGCTTCGAATTTACCAAGTTCAAAGCAAGAAATAGTACCTCATTCGAAATCAATGAAGTGCCAAGAAAGCGTCTCACTGATACTTTCCTGTGCTTTGCTTTTTTCTTTTTCTGTGCTTTTTATCTCTGTCAACCAACTTTCTTTTAATTATTTGTTCCCACCAAAGTGACAGATTTGGGTCATTCCAAATTCTATGCAGCAGATAAAACAGCTCTTGTGCAAGCCAGAGAAGGAAAAGCCTTTGAATCCCAGGTGCTTTCAATAGAACAAAATTAACATTCAAGGCTGCACTTGGCCTGATAGTGTGCCTCTTTCAGTGAGGAGAAAAATTAGGGTGTTTATTTATAGCTCTTTGAAAAGAGCAGTGTCCATTTTTGACCAAAGAAAGAAAGAAAAGAAAAGGTTTTCTTTCCAACTTAACATATCTTTCTTTTAGACCAGTACTCTTTCCTAAATTAATATTGATTGCCAGTTATGGCACATGTATAAATTCGAATGTCAAGTGATGTGACAATGTTATTTAATACAGCAATAAACTACAAGGATAATTGATTTTATTTAACTCCACATACTCTTGCTGAGTCCTTATTATGTTCAAAAGTCACTTTTCTAGAAGATTTGAAGGATGCAAAGATAAATAGAACAATTTTCATCTCAAGGAACTTCCAATAAAATAACATGAAGCCTAATGCAATTGAAATTACATGTAGAAACAAAGAGTTATAATACAGAGTGGAAACAGAGATTATGTTTGTTTAGTAACAAAAATGAAGGACGTAAGAAGTAAAATTTGAGCTGGATCTTAAAGGGTGTGTAGGATTTCACCAAACTCATCTTCACAGTCACTTTCCCATGAAGCAGTTCCTGATGCTTCCCTGAGGTACAATGTACCTCCCTTATCACACACAAAGAGATACACACACACACATACTTCATTTATGCCCTACTTTTCCCTGAACACACTTCAACCCTAGGGACTATAGCTTTTTTTTTTTAAAGTATACTTCATCTGAATAAATGTAAGTCCCTTCAGGGGTCTCCAGAGCCTGACATGGTCTAGGACTATTCCAGCCCAGCATGAGCATTTATAAATATTACTTAATGGGGGCCTTAAAAAGAAGAGACTGAAGAGTCTAGTTTCATGGTTCCTATTACAGATTGGGATCCCCAAGAAGTGGACTGACTGCACATTAAAATCACCTTGGATGCTTTTGTAAAAAAACATTTTATTATGGAAAATATCAAATGTTTGCAAAGTAGGCTGAACAGTAGAATGAACTCCCTTGTACTCATCACCCAATTTCAACAGCTATTAAGGTTAAACATCTTTCGTTATCCCTTGACACCACCCCACCCTCTCCCCCATATCTTGTTAGCATTTTGAAGCATCCTGGAACGCTTTTTAAATAGATACTGATGCCTAGAGAGTCAACTTTAATAGTTCGGGGGTGGGGTTTAGGCTCCTCAGGTAATTCCAGATGCATCCAGGGTTGAGAATGCAAGTAGAACAGCAGGAATGCAAGTAATTAGAGTACCAGAGTTGAGAAATTTCAGGGTGAACTCAAGGGTTGGTGAATTTCCCTGTCTAGCCAAAGCCTGTTTTATGTCTGAGATAATAAAAGAACTGGCAAAAGAGACAAAAGCCTAGGGGAGGAGGGGAGAGTAGTCTTATCTGTTGTACAGAGACTGGATTTCGCACTGGAGTTTATCATCATCACCACAATCATCACCATTTTGAATTGATTATTTATTGATTATTAATGTCACTGATGCACCGATGCAATTCAAGCAATTGAATGACATCTAAATATGAGTTTGAAATTAACATTGAGAGCCAAACAATTAAACCAGACTCTCATTTCCAGGAAATCTCTGATTTTTCATGATCTTTACAATGATTTCTAGTAAAGAAATTATTTCAGTAAAGTAAGGAAAAGAGTGTAGGTTAAGTGTATACAAGTGCATAGGTATCATTGGCTTAAGAAGCAGAGGCTCCAGAAAGATCCAGTAACCAAAAGGAAAGTAGCAAGGACTATACAGACATCTTGGGATGTGGGGGGCAGAAAGTCGTGTCTTCTCGGTTCTTATTTTACTTCTTTTACTAAGTTCTATTTCTAAGTTCTGAGTTTTATTAAGTTCTAAGTTCTGTTTAGTGCTAACATTTCCTTTGCGTTCCCCTTCCAGAGTTTTGGGGCAATTTTTTTTTTTTTTTTGTATTCCTCATACCTTTTTACTTATTTCATATGTTAATATGTGCTATCCTGTATTTATTCAATACTTACTTGAAAAATACATGACGACAAATTGGTGAATTAAAGTCAATTGTAAATTGACGATTGTAGAAGTTCAGCCTTAAAGTTCAGTCTATAAAAAATTTTAGCCAGGGGCACCCAGGTGGCTTAGTGGGTTAAAGCCTCTGCCTTCAGCTCAGGTCAGTTCAGTGGGTTAAAGCCTCTGCCTTCAGCTCAGGTCATGATCCCAGGGTCCTGGGATCGAACCCCATATCAGGCTCTCTGCTCAGCGGGGAGCCTGTTTCTCCCTCTCTCTCTCTTTCTGTCTGCCTTTCTGCCTACTTGTGATCTCTCTCTCTCTGTCAGATAAATAAATAAAATCTTAAAAAAAAATTTAGCCATAATACATTTAAAACTTATAATCAGAGTAGAATAAATAAATTACCACCAGATATTGTTAAGTCGAGATGTTTTTGAACTGTTAATTCCCAAATAGCCAGGAAAGAGAATGTTTCCTTTATATTTGTTTCTATATATAACTTTGCTTCAAGAAATACTACAGAAAGAAATATTACCAAAGTGCATTCTTCAAAAACAGTTTTGCTTTTAGAATATGATTCAATGAATATTTATTGAACATGTATTATGTGTGAATTTAAATTAAGTTTTCTGGTTTCTTCTCCGTATTTTTGAAAGTTATTAAAATTTCTTACGCGTTTTGCATACCCGATTAAGTATTTGAGCAATATTATGGCTTTGGCATCTTGTCAGATTCAAGGATAAAAGAAACCAATTCTCATACTGTTATTTCATTCATGCTTTCTGACAGCAAGAAGAAAAAAAGCAGAAGCAACATGATGAACAAAACAAAAACAGAGATTGCTCACACCCTGCAGCTGTGTCTTAGCCTTGCATAAAGCTTTTCTTCCCTTAGTTTTTAACCAGTAGGGTGTTCTCAGAAATGTAAAATGTCCTTTAAAATAGCACATTTTATCAACCCAAACGTCATTCGATAATCCATGCTTTAAGTGTTTTGAAACCTTTAGGTGAAAATAATGTGATGACAGATATTTTGTTAATGTGTGAAGAAGCATTTTGTTGCAAATGCTTCCGTTTTGGAATGCTCCCAAAAGTACTATTACCGCTTCACATGAGGATGGTTTTAGATCCAAGAAACCAATTGGGGGAGGGTGCAGAGTGGCAGATGCACTACCTTTATCTCCTTTTTCAAAGCTTAAAGCAGATGAACATATCAATTTAAAAGTCATCCTCCTTTAGAATCTGCTGATAATTGGGGGAAAAAATGGCTTGAAATAAGAATTGGCAATCTTTATGGCACCATCAGCTATAGAGAAGAATTCTATATAAGGGAGTCTGTCTGGGATCACATCTTATGAATTTAGTTAGTGAAGTTTTTCCTCTTTGCATTAAAAGAAATGAAATCGCATGAGTGCAGGGATGCATTCCCTCGGGAGTTAATGAAGCTTAAGCTTCCATATTCCTCAAGTCCCCCAGCCCTTCCCAAAGTCCTAGGGGAGGCCTTTGCAATGTAGTCAATTAGTTACATGTTCTGTAGCATTTGTAATATCAAGCTATTTTAACTAAAATTGCTTAAGATCAAACTCTCTTTCCACTCCACATCCCTTTCCTTTTTGAAATGCTCCAGCGGTATTATTAAGATATCATTTACAAGTTCAAGGGAGTAGGACTTTATATCTTTGGATGGCCATTATTCAACCTACGTTGATGTTTTTTTACCTGGATAAAGTGTTTTGAAACTCAATATCCATTAGTTGAGGTGTCAGTCAGACCTGAAGTGGCTGAAAAGGGAAATGAATTTAAAGTATGTGAGGTACGGACATGGCATTGTTGAGGAAAACTGTTTACCTGTGAAGTAGGGGTACATCCTGCACCAACTAGGTGACTGACTCCTTAAAGGAGGCAGATTTATCTCTGTCCTCTGACTTCCATTTAGTGGTCCTGGAAACATTTTGCCCACTATGAGGTTCAAGTTTTCTCAAGAAATATCTTCTCTAGGCGCACCTGGGTGGCTCAGTCAGTTTAAGCGTCAGACTCTTGGTTTTGGTTGAGGTCATGGTCTTGGGGTCCTGGGATTGAGCCCCACCTTGGGTTCCATGATGAGCGCAGTCTGCTGGAAATTCTCTTCCTCTCTCTCTCTCTCCATCTCTGCTCCTCCCCCTATTTGTGCTCTCGCTCTCTTTCTCTAAACTAAATAAATAATACAAGCTTTTTTAGAAAACATAACTAATTGCTGTGATACCACATTATTTTTTTTTTAAGATTGCATTTATTTATTTCAGAGAAAGAGAGATAGAGGTAGAGAGCCAGCATGAGGGACGGGTGGGCGGGGGGCGAGGTGGAGCAGACTCCTTACTGAGTGGACAGCCAGATGTAGGGCTTGATCCCAAGACTCTGGGATCATGACCTGAGCTGAAGGCAGACACTTAACTGCCTGAGCCACCCAGGTGCCCCCACCACATTGTTACAACACCAGTCAAAAGAAAGGATTCCAAGTCATGCATTGTTCTCTTTAGTTATAATTATAAGATGTCATTATCAGCATTATATAAAAAACAAACATATGTACATATGTGTTATTTATTTGTATGTTTTTGATAGAACAGTTGTTTATAAAGTCCGGGTTCAGTGTTCACTAAATGAAGGGTAAAGTTTACAGAACTTTTCAGTAGCCAAAATGGTATATTGTATATTTTAATGGGTTGAGAAATCACATTGACAGACAGATAATTCAATATTGCAGTTATTTTTAAGTCTACCTTGGAAAAAGGTTAGGCATTGTCTATTTACATAAAGTTATTGAAGTTCAAAATCATATAAGCATTTCCAAAGTGTCCTGTAAGTGTCTATATATGGTTACTATTGAAAATTTACTTTGTGTAGTTCATAAAGAGAATGTTAAAAACTCAGCCAATTTCTTTTAGCCATAAAATTTTATTAAATCGTCTCCAATGGGATGCCTGAGTGGCTTAGCTGATTAAACATATACCTTCAGCTCAGGTCATGGTCTCAGGGTCCTAGGATCGAGCCCTGCTTCTGTCTCTCTATTCAGTGGGGAGTCTGCTTCTCCCTCCCCCTCTACCCCTTCCCTTCTGTTTGTATTCTCTCACTTTCTCTTTCTCTCTCTAAAATAAATAAATAAAATCTTAAAAAAAAAATCATCTCCACCAAGCGATAAAGACACTAAGGATAATTTTGGTACTAGCCAAGAAAGTATAATATAGATATAAATAATTTATATGCAAATATACCATAAAATAGTCTTTCAGTGTTTTAAGTTCAACATAACTTATTTATTTTTTTTAAGATTTTATTTATTTATTTATTTGACAGGTCACAAGTAGGCAGAGAGGCAGGCAGAGAGAGGGGGGGGGGAAGCAGGCCCCCTGCTGAGCAGAGAGCCTGATGCAGGGCTCGATCCCAGGACCCTGGGATCATGACCTGAGCTGTAGGCAGAGGCTTTAACCCACTGAGCCACCCAGGCACCCCAACATAACTTATTTAAAAGCAATAAATAGACACTCATGCAGTATTATCAAAGCCGTTTATGAAAAACCCACCGCAAATATCATTCTCAATGGAGAAAAACTGAAAGCTTTTCCGCTAAGGTCAGGAACACGGCAGGGATGTCCATTATTACCACTGCTATTCAACATAGAACTAGAAGTCCTAGCCTCAGAAATCAGACAACAAAAGGAAATTAAAGGCATCCAAATCAGCAAAGAAGAAGTCAAACTATCACTCTTCGCAGATGATATGATACTATATGTGGAAAACCCAAAAGACTCCCCTCCAAAACTGCTAGAACTTGTACAGGAATTCAGTAAAGTGTCAGGATATAAAATCAATGCACAGAAATCAGTTGCATTTCTCTACACCAACAATAAGAGAGAAGAAAGAGAAATTAAGGAGTCAATCTCATTTTCAATTGCACCCAAAACCATAAGATACCTAGGAAAAAACCTAGCCAAAGAGTCAAAGGACCTATATGCAGAAAACTATAAAGTACTCATGAAAGAAATTGAAGAAGACACAAAGAAATGGAAAAATGTTCCATGCTCCTGGATTGGAAGAATAAATATTGTGAAAATGTCTATGCTACCTAAAGCAATCTACACATTTAATGCAATCCCTATCAAAGTACCATCCATCTTTTTCAAAGAAATGGAACAAATAATCCTAAAATTTATATGAAACCAGAAAAGACCTCGAATAGCCAAAGGAATATTGAAAAAGAAAGCCAAAGTTGGTGGCATCACAATTTCAGACTTCAAGCTCTATTACAAAGCTGTCATCATCAAGACAGCATGGTACTGGCACAAAAACAGACACATAGATCAATGGAACAGAATAGAGAGCCCAGAAATAGACCCTCAACTCTATGGTCAACTAATCTTCGACAAAGCAGGAAAGAATGTCCAATGGAAAAAAGACAGCCTCTTCAATAAATGGCTTTGGGAAAATTGGACAGCCACATGCAGAAAAATGAAATTGGACCATTTCCTTACACCACACACGAAAACAGACTCAAAATGGATAATGGACCTCAATGTGAGAAAGGAATCCATCAAAATCCTTGAGGAGAACACAGGCAGCAACCTCTTCGACCTCAGCCACAACAACATCTTCCTAGGAACATCTCCAAAGGCAAGGGAAGCAAGGGCAAAAATGAACTTTTGGGATTTCATCAAGCTTTTGCACAGCAAAGGAAACAGTGAACAAAACCAAAAGACAACTGACAGAATGGGAGAAGATATTTGCAAATGACATATCAGATAAAGGGCTAGTGTCCAAAATCTGTAAAGAACTTAGCAAACTCAACACCCAAAGAATAAATCATCCAATCAAGAAATGGGCAGAAGACATGAACAGACATTTCTGCAAAGAAGACATCCAGATGGCCAACAGACACATGAAAAAGTGCTCCATATCACTCGGCATCAGGGAAATACAAATCAAAACCACAATGAGATATCGCCTCACACCAGTCAGAATGGCTAAAATTAACAAGTCAGGAAATGACAGATGCTGGTGAGGATGCGGAGAAAGGAGAACCCTCCTGCACTGTTGGTGGGAATGCAAGCTGGTGCAACCTCTCTGGAAAACAACATAGAGGTTCCTCAAAATGTTGAAAATAGAACTACCCTATGACCCAGCAATAGCACTATTGGATATTTACCCTAAAGATACAAACATAGTGATCCAAAGGGGCACATGCACCCGAATGCTTATAGCAGCAATATCCACAATAGCCAAACTATGGAAAGAACCTAGATATCCATCAACAGATGAATGGATAAAGAAGATGTGGTATATATACACAATGGAATACTATGCAGCCATCAAAAGAAATGAAATCTTGCCATTTGCGACAACATGGATGGAATTAGAGGGTATCATGCTTAGCGAAATAAGTCAAGCAGAGAAAGACAACTGTCATATGATCTCCCTTATATGAGGAAGTGGAGATGCAACATGGGGGGTTAAGGGGGTAGGAGAATAAATGAAACAATATGGGATTGGGAGGGAGACAAACCATAAGTGACTCTTAATCTTACAAAACAAACTGAGGGTTGCTGGGGGAGGGGTTGGGGGAAGGGGGGTGGGGTTATGGACATTGGGGAGAGTATGTGCTATGGTGAGTGCTGTGAAGTGTGTAAACCTGGTGATTCACATACCTGTACCCTGGGGGATAAAAATATATGTTTATAAAAAATAAAAAATTTAAAGAATGTAAAATAAATAAAAATAGACACTCATGCGACATTTCCCAAAATGTGTTTCTTGAAAACCTAATTTTAAAAAAAAGAGAGAAAAACTAATTTTATGGTTAGGAATACGTAGAACGTAAAAACAGAGTTCTTTATTGCAGCATTGTTTACAATAGGCAAGACCCGGAAGCAACCTTAGTGTCCATTAATAGATAAATGGATAAAGAAGATGTGTCTGTATATACGATGGAGTATTACTCATTCACAAAGAAAAATGAGATCATGTCATTTGCAACCCAAATCCTAGAAGGAATTATGCTAAGTGAAATAAGTTAAAAAAAGACAAATACCATATGATTTCACTTGTTTGTAGGACCTAAAAGAACAAAGCAAATGAACAAACAAACAACAATGAAAAGGCAGAAAGAGATCCGTAAATACAGAGAACAAGATGATGGTCCCCAGAAGGATGTGGTTGGGGAAATGGACAAAATGAGCAAAGGGGAGTGGGAGGTGCAGGCTTCCAGGTATGGAATGAAAAATCAGGCAGATGAAAAGCACAGCATAGGGCATATAATCAATGGTATTGTAGTAGTGAGTATGGTGACAGATGGGAGCTATGCTTCTGGTGAACACAGCATAGTGTACAGAGAAGCCAGATCACTGTTTAACACCTGGTCACATGGTGTGGCAACTATGTTTCAATAAAAAATAATAATTTAAGAAACAGTTCTGTGATCCAGTACAATTGGAAAACACTAAACTTTCTCAGTGAGAGCTGATTCTGAGACTTTAATATAAAATATGTATGTTTTGAGTCTTCAAGGAAATGGTGGAGGGAGATGTAGTATTTCTCAAAATCACATAAGAATGAACACCTCACTGAATTAGTGCCCTACAGTGCACACTGGGAAATGTGGGCTAAGAGAACAGCACTTTTACTAGTCAAATAATCAAGATTTAGACTCAAAACTGGGGGCCGGTTACTTCCTGAGCTTGCTGCCTGGGGCCCAGCTAGGGAAGAGGAAGTGAGGTAACAGTCTGCTGAGGCCATGCTTCCCCTCCTTGAGATACCACAGCAACTCCCATTTCTCATATGATGAACCAATCCTTGATATAAGGTATATTCAGCTCATACCTGGAGAATCCATTCCACACACACCAGTCTGGCTTTAAAATTCTTAATTACCCTACAGTGTATTGCTTTTCCATATGGTAACAATTGTACCATTGTTATTTTCTGTCCTGAAAGTCTATGGTGGTTTTTAGGGAGAATTTTAAATGAATTCTTTAACCTGGAGACTGAAGAAAGAGGCTTTGCCATTCTTTTTTTTTTTTTTTTTTTAAGATTTTATTTACTCATTTGAGAGAGAGAGATCACAAGTAGGCAGAGAGGCAGGCAGAGAGAGTGTGGGGGGAAGCAGGCTCCCCGCTGAGCAGAAGGTCTGATGCAGGGCTGGATCCCAGGACCCTGAGATCAGGACCTGAGTCCCCGAATGCAGAGGCTTAACCCACAGAGTCACCCAGGCACCATGAGGTTTTGCCATTCTAATGGCCTCTTATAGGGAACTTTTGCTTTAAAAGCTCAATTAAAATTGCTATAATAGGAAACAATTTTTTAGGTCTTTAAGGAGGGTGTTTATTAATAATGAGAAATAGATGCATTTTTAAAAAATCATTCTCCTTTTCTTCCCTTCCTTTTCTCTAAGTGACATTCATGTTGGCCCTAGGCTTCAGTCATTTGCCACTATAGCAGGCATGGCAGAGTGGGGGGGAATGGGACCTTTGAAGGAAGAAGACCTGTTCCTAGAAAGACTAACAAGGAAAATAAAACTATCATGTTATACACACAATCATAACTGCTAAGGACCTGAGAGAGTCCAAATGGTAGAAATTCATATTTATTAGCATACTGGGTATTAATTTCATAGGCTATAAACTGCAGTTATTAAGAAAGGTAACTATCTGGTATTTTCTATAGTTGAAGCAAACCCTCTCTTGGCCACTGTTTCCACAAGATGGTGGAAAACAACCTGGTCACTTCTGCATCAGTCAGTTTCTGAAATTTCATAACTTCGTGGTGTTTTTCCCTTTCCCTTCTTTTACAAAAATTGGATAGGATTCAGGCTTAAAGTCAACTTGTTTTAAAAAATTATTTTTATTAACATATAATGTATTATTTGCCCCAAGAGTACAGGTCTGTGAATCATCAGGCTTAAACATTTCATAGCACTCACCATAGCCCATACCCTCCCCAGTGTCCATAACCCAATGAGCCTATCCATACCCCCTATCCCCCAGCAACTTTCAGTATGTTTTGTGAGATTAAGAGTCTCTTATGGTTTGTCTCCCTCCCAATCCCAACTTGTTTCATTTTTTCCTTCCCTACCCACCACGCCCTGACCTGCCTCTCAAATTCTTCATATCAGAGAGATCATATGATAATCGTCTTTCTCTGATTGACTTATTTTGCTCAGCATAATACCCTCTAGTTCCATCCACATCATTCCAAATGGCAAGATTCATTTCTTTGATGGCTGCATAGTATTCCATTGTGTGTGTGTGTGTGTGTGTGTGTGTGTGTATCTATATCTATGTATCTATATCTATATATACATATATCTTCTTTATCCATTCATCTGTTGATGGACATCTAGGTTCTTTCCATAGTTTGGCTATCCAAATTCAAAGTCAACTTTTTAAAAAGCTCCATGCCAGCCAAATATGACATGTCTCAGGGGGCATTCGGTCTCCCCATGAGGAGTTTTCCATCATGGTCATCATTTTTTATGTTTTATAGTAGACTCATGGCTTCTGCTATAGTTGCACACACAAACACACAAAAATCAAAGATCCAACAGAAGGGTATCTAACTCCAGATTTGAAACCCTTTTCTGCTACACCTTAAAAACTTTTTTCAACTACATCTCTACTACCTCTTTATCTCCCATTAAATTATACCTATCTACAACTCCATCTTTCCTTAGATTCCCATGCATGGTGGTAGACGTAATGGACTGTTTCTTTGTTTCAAGTAAAATATTTGACTCCACAAGAAACAAGCTTATTTTGAGCCCCTCCATGTACTTAACTAAGTTCTGCAGGAATTTGTACAAGACATGATTCTAGCCTTTAGATAGAACGGTCTATGTAAAAAGTCTTTACAAATTGTAAAGCAGCCAAAAACATTTTTTTGTCATCACTGAGTCTTGGCTATATTTTTCAAGGAGTGAAGAATCTATTCCAATATGTGTCAGAATTAAATTACATGCAGCCAGTTTCTTCCAGCGGTGCCTCTCACTCCTCAGTCAGGGAATGGCAATCTCACCCTCTGTTACCATCCCATCTCTCAATCCCTACAGGACTCCTCCTACTATGGGTTTCTTCCCCTCCCCTGCATTAATCTCCCTGGACTCTGATTTGATGTGAACATCTCTCCCTCCTCTTTTAGTAAGATAGGGGGTAGTCTTTTCACTCACTTCACTCGCCTGCCTTAAGTGAACCCTCATGGCTACCATCTGTCCGTCTTCTCACTTGTCCTAGGTTACTTTGTCCATTCCTTTTCATACCTGTCTAGCTCTTTGCCGTTCTCTTAAATCCCTTGTTTAACTCTGCCCCAGCTTACTCTCAACATAAGACAATTGAGGCTGTTAGGCATGAGCTGTGTCAACTCTCTGCCCTCTTTACCTACAAGCTTGTCTCCATTCATTCCCATCCTCCTCTCTTTCTCAGTGGATGAGGTACCTTTTCTCAAGATGAGCTCCTCTGTTAGGGTGGTTTTGGTCTTGTTTTTGTTTTCTTTCAACATCAGTCCCTCTGGTAGGGGTTGAATGGTGCCTTCCAAAAGGATATGTTGATGTCCTAACCTCTGGTACCTGTAAATGTGACCTTGTTGGAAATAGGGTCTTTGTAGATGGAATCAAGTGAAATGAAGTCATTAAGAAGAAAGAAATTTGGACACAGACACACACACACGAGGAGACAAATGCCATGTGAAGCCACAAACACAACAGTCAAGAGTACTAAAAACCAATGGTCACCATCAGAAGCTAAGAAGAGGCAAGGAAATGTTCTATCCAGAGTCTGAGGAACCATGGCTTACCTTGATTTCAGACTTCCAGCCTCTGGAACTGTGAGATAATAAATCTCCATTGTTTTAGGCCATTTAGTTTGTGGCATGTGCTACAGCAGCCTTAGGGAACTGTTAGGATGTTTTTAGGAACTTAGGAAACATTAAGATGTTCTTCATCTCTTCTTTTGAGTCCATCCTTTCCTGATAATTCATGGTCCTTATTCAATCATCCCCTCTTCTCTCTGTCTACAAGCTCCTTCCCCTCAGCCTATAAAGTATTACCCATCATCAAATATCCTCCTCCGACCCAGTGTTCTATTTGAAATACCATTTGTCTTTACCCTCTCCTTCTTACCCAAATATCTCAAAAGAGCAATACAGACTCTAGCTTTGTTCACATCTTCTGTTCAATGCATAGTTTAGGGTAATTGGGCTACTCCATCAGTCTGCTGGAACTGTTTTAGTTAAGTCAGAAATAATCTCCTGATTACCAAATCCAATGGATATTTTTCAATTATTTCACATGGAATTAGCATGCTATTTTGCCAATATTGATTACTCTCTCTACTTTGAAACTCTCTACTTCCTTGGTTTTCATTACATTTGAATTTCCTGGTTCTTTTCTTTCTTAGATTTAGTTTATTCCCTGTCTCCTCATTAGCCTTATCTTCTGCTTACGCTTTAAACCATGCATTTCCTAGGATTCCATGCTTGTCTACTGCTTGTATTCTACACAGTAATTTTGAAAGACCTCATCTACTTTCATGGTTCCAAAGCACCGTTGTGCTAACAATTTCCAAACCTTTCCCTGTACTGAAGATTGCTCTCTCGATCTTCTCCTATACATCTAACTACTCACCAGTATCATACTCTTACCACAAATTCATCCAGTCCCAAACTGAAATGATCACACTTGCTCCAACACCTCCCTGTGTTTTCTGTTTTAGTGCTGCCCTTATTCATGAAGTCATCCCAGCTCATTTGGAGACTCGACTTCAGTTCTTCCATCCCCTCTACAATCTACTCCCTCGCAAATCCTGTCAACTTTATCATTCTGTTCTCCTTGCTACCCCATGGGTCCAAACTCTCATCATCTCTCCTAACTGGTCATTCTGTCTAGTCCCAGTCCTTCTTCTTCTTCGTATCTAAGACCTTCATACAGAAGCCAGATTAATACATCTAAAAGTAATATCACATCATCATTCTTAACATAGAATAAAAGTTCCTTTCACTCTCATCTCTCCAACCACGTTTCCTATTTTTGCCTTTGGAACAAACAAATGACCGTAGTTCTACACTCTGAGATGGCTAATGGTTCTGTGATATTTTAATGGGAGTCCATCTCCTCAGGACATTGTCACCTGACTTATAACCTGATTGAATTTTTATCTTCCTTTGCATTTAAGCACAGAATCACTTCTGGGAAGAATGCCCTGAACCTACAACCTGCCTTGTGTATCCCCTTCTATTTCCATATTTCCCTCTGTAAACATTTATTAATTTGCCTCACTGTGTTGTGTTGGAATTAATGCTTTACCTATCTGATTACTGGACAGAGAGCTCCGTAACAACCATAACTGTGTCTGTTTCACCTTTGCATTCCATTACCTGGCACATTGCTGGAGGTTGAATAAAGAAGTAACTGGAATATTGGGAATCTCTTATCCTATAGCAAGTGGATGAATAAGTTCTACTGAGAGGAGAAAGGCTTTTTGATACCTTTCAAGTAACACTACACAACCGAACTTTGATCTTTCCTACTAAGGACAGATAATGCAAAATCCAATTATATTTTAGGTTATCTCAACAGCACAGTGAGAAAATGATAAACTTCTGCTTTGTGTTGAACACCCTTTTTCCTTGTGAATATGGAAAAAAAAAAAAAACCCCTCTCCACTTTCTCAATTGTAATATGCTGCTGTTTTTAGAAATGTTGTTCTCTTTTAAAGAGCGGCTTCATTACCAGAGCCTTCAGTTTCACAAGGTCATCTACAGCCTGGTGGACAAATTCAAAGCATAATTCACACTAGGCACTCTGTCTTGTGCCTGCAGATTTAGGGGAGTGGGGATTATACAACCACCAGAGTTTGTATGAAAGACACACACAGTCTTAATATTCAGAAGAGGTAAAAAATAAAATCAGGTAAAGTATTTATGTACCAGGCATGCTAAATAAAGATCCTGAAATATTTCATAGCCTAACATTCTTGAGGAAGAAAAACAGTGTCAAGAAGATGAATTGCCTTGTTCTGGTACCTACCTAATTTTTGACATTCTTCTTAGAAATGAATGTTACTTGCCTATATGAGGTCTGAAAGGGTGGCCCAGAACAGTTCCTTTGGCCAGCATGATAGGCTGATTTGTTTAACTTTTCAAGTTGTGAAAAAACGCAAAAAGCAGGTTAATGCATAATATAGGAATATATAACTTAATAAATAATTATACATTAAATATCTCTGAAACCATCTCCCAGATCAAGAAATAGAGTATCAACTCCTGCTAAGAGCTGACTTGTGTTGAAGCCCTAACCCCGAGTACCTCAGAAGGTGACTGTATTTGGAGACAGTCTTTAAAAGGGATGATTCAGGTTAAATGAGGTTGTTAGGATGGGCCCTAATCCAATATGATGGGTGTCCTGATGAGAGATGAAAATTGAGATGCACAGAGAGAGATACCAAACACGTGCATGCACAGAGGAAAGACCATGTGAGGACGCCAGGAGAAGACAGCCAGAAGAAATCCAACTTATCAACAACCTTACTCTTGGACTTCCAGAAATGTGAGCAAATAAAGTTCTGTTGTTTACGTCCCCCAGTCTGTGGTATTTTGTTATGGCCATCCTGGCAAACTAAGGTAGCACCCCAGAAGGACCCTCCTACCTCAGATGTAGTCAGTTGCTTGACTTAGAGTCATTGGTGAACATGTCATCACTTTTCACTGCATCCAAAAGATGACACCTGTTCTCACATCCAAAAGATTACAGCTTAGTTTTGCTAGTTTTATAGTTTTATTTAAAAAAAAAAATTTAATTTGAATTTGAATGCCCTTAGGCAGAGTATCCATTCTCTAATTCATAATACTCAATATGTTCTATTGTCTTCCCCTGCCTTGTTCTTGAGCATGTGTGTTTGCCACTCCTTGGCCTCATGCCCAGCCTCCTGGAATGTACCTCCTTTAATGGCCAATTATCAGCTCAAGAGTGTCTGAGTCAGTGACTTTGATGATCACACTCCTTCATCCCCACCTGTTACAAGGTGCTAAATGTCAAGTTTTTGATTTCAGATTACAGTTGAAACTGTTTTGAGAAATTTCATGATGCCCATTGAAATAAACAGTGTCACCCAGAACTGTCACAACCCAAAATTTAAAAAAAAAAAAAATTGCTAATTTAGCCAGGGTGAGCTTTATTTAAAGAAGCAGCACTACCAAAATCATTATCTTGCCTGTTTTATTCAAGGTCCCAACAGAAAACAGATGGACAGTCAAGTTAAACTATCTCACGAAGAGTCATTTACAAAAGAACTCATTAGGAGAACCCCAGGGAATTGTGCAGGGACCCAGGTCTGGTCAAGGAGAGATCCCCAAAGCCAGAAAGAGAGAGAATTGTCTAGAAAAGATCTCCTTGAGAATGACTATTGATGAAGGTACCCACCAGGCTGAGGCAAACTACTCAAGTAGGAAGCTGAAGAGTATCCTCACTCTTCTCTCTCTGATGTCCTTGCTGACTCCTACTGCTCCTCCTTGCCCAATCTAACTGGAAGCCAGTGTTTTGAGACCCGCAGATGCAGTGTAGAGAGGTCTCAAGGCAGAGAACAGGAGGAGGGTACATCTGGAGGGAGAAATGGAAGATTTTTGACACTTTGCCTTTGAAATGGTAGTGTGAGAGAATGTGGATGTTGCTTTCTTCGCGGCAGTTCCGTGTTTGAAATGTCACAGTTCTCCAGGAAAGCCAGTGCATAAGAAACATACAGCCTTACCAGTATCCTCCCTAAAAATTCACAACACCATAATGACCAGGGAGTAATAACCAAGAAATTAAAGAGCAGGTATATTCAGTATTTAGATATGGCATGCTTCTTAGACATCCAGCTAAGATTGTACGGCATTTGAGTTTACTAATTTTAACACTTGAGACATTCCACTGCCAAACGCCAGGAACAATTAGGAGTAAAATAGAGAGCTACCATCTGGAAGGATCAGTATGCTTTTCAGGAAAGTGGATGTGACTTGTACTCGCATTTGGAACCAAAGTTAGGTAGTCTCAGAGCATAAAGCTCTCAAATTAATTAATTAATTCTAGTATTGGATCAAAGTGGGAATTTTTTCCCCAGATTCTTTACCCAAGAGAAAGGCATAACAGTTTCTCATTACATAAGTACAAAAGTCACTTATTTCTAGGCACTTTTATTATAATGTAATGCAATTATAAAATACATTAATTATATGTAATTATTTCATATAATTTATATTAAATATATACTATATAATAATTATATAATAATATAATATATACACTGTATCATTGCAATAGTATTTGGAAATTTGGAATTGGGCATGAGGAAAGTTCATCCTGACGTTCAGCCGTAAGATTTTAGCTATTCAAATACCACAGTAATTACACAAGGGGCGATCTATAAACATAGATATGAAGGTAAATGATTAATTAATCTCCTTATATGTCCACATATATGGTTGACATTTGTAACTCGGTGGAATAGAAAAAACACTGCATCATGGAAGAAGGTATGCCACGATAGTTAGATTTGTTAAACAATAGACCAAATCTTAGAAGAGTTAGGATTGGAAATCAGGTCCCAAATTTATCTTCACCCTTACATTGGAACCCCCATAAATTGCTGATGAGATGAGAAGTGGTGCAGCTACTGTAGCAAACAGTGTGGCAGTTCCTCAACAAATTAAACATAAAACTACCATACAATCCCTTCAATTCTATGCCTAAGAATATATCCAAAAGAACTGAAAACAGAGATTCAAAGAGATACGTGTTCACCAGTGTTCATAGCAGCATTTTCATAATAACCCGAAGGTGGAAACAGCCCATGCATCTATCAACAGATGAATTGATCAATTGATGTACATGCACACAATGGAATAGTATTCACCAGTGAAAAGGAACAGAGCAGTGCTGTGCTACAACATGGATGAACCTTGAAAACATAATGCTAGGTGAAATAAGCCAGACACAAAAGGACAACTATTGTCTTTACATGAAATATCTAGAACAGGCAAATTTATGGGGACAGCAGGTAGATTTGAGGTTACCAAGGATTAAGCAAGAAGGGGAAATGCAGAGTTATTGCTGCACAGGGACAGAGTTTCTATTTGGGATGCTAAAAGAAATTTGAAAATACATAGCTGTGATGGTTACACAGCAGTGTGAGTGTAATTAATGCCACTGAATTACACATTTAAAATGCTTTCAGTGGAAAATTTTATGTTCTATATATCTTGGCACAATTTTTAAAATTTTCCCTTTATCTTCTTTCTCCATATAACATTTATTTTAACAGAGGATTGTCAAAAGGGCCTCAGAAAACACGGCACGATGCTGTAAGATGAACTTGAATAAAGCCACACAAAAAGCAAGGCAGACAAAGAGAACTTCTAAAATGTCCATTTTTGGTTTGTGTTCAAAACAGTAGAATGGCATCTTTTAGGCCTTAGTTATCAGCCAGGATATGTTACTAAATCATCAGAACACTGAGGAGAGTTGAAGAAAAGACCATAGCTCCCTTGGCATTCCTGAATCAAAGACTTCCAGCCTTTTCTTGCTCAGACCCTGACATAAACTGCACACCCCCCGGAATCACAGCTTCTGGATTACTGGAGCACAAACAGGAAAGAGGCCAAATTAGCTTGTCAGAGCTGATGGAGACTGTTACCTCTACCATTTTATTGGAAGAAGCACTACTTCTTTCTCCTCTGGCCAGGCTCTGAACTTGTCATTTCAGTCACTCATGCCACCATATAATTATGAAGGAACATAGATTTCATTTTGTTAATCAGCAGAATTTTTGTCAAAGATTTTGAAATAGTAATTACTGACTTATTTCTTATTTCAAAAAGTAACATGCTTTTATTATAAAGATTTTAGAGAAAAAAGAAAACAGAAAAGCCCAAGGAAGGAAAAATAAATTACCCATAATTTTACCATGCAGATATAATTGTGATTAGTATTGTAAGGTGTTTGTGAGACTTGCATGATTAATTTTAGTTGGCTTAGTCAACTTAGTGTCTAACTTTTCTACATTATGAAAGAAATAGCTTTTCATTGAGAAATAGGTGGAAAAAGTGTAATTTACCTAGGACAGTCCAAATCATGTGAAGATAGTCCCCGTTACTATGTTGATGCATTTTAGCCCAATTAGCCAAGGCCATTAGCCCAACAGCTATAGTCTGAAAAATCACGTTTGCTGACTTTTTGCAATAAGGCAGACCACAAACCAGAGGAATCATGGGATGTTTCATCGAAGAAAGAAAGAAATGGGGTTATTTAAGAGAAGGATTTAAGAGAAGCAGTGCTTTGATAGACTCAGAGCAAAGCAGGACGGGGGATAAAAGAGTCAACATGAAGTCTGGACTGCAAAGGGGACCCAGAGTCTTTTTTGCTGCGAGACCACAAAGTCGAGCTGGACGTGAAATGATGTGTACAGAAATGCCGTATCTGAAGTTCTGTACACGGGCTAGAAATCAAGGCTGCTTTTCTGTGTCAAAGGACTGAAATCCTCCCATCAAAAAGGGCCGGGTGCTTCACCCTTATTCTTAGGATTCCAAAGAGCAAATTTCTGACAGTTTACATAATAGACAACAGGATTTTTCAGTGAGTAAGAGATTAAGAGTCCCTTAAGTAAGGGGATGTTTGTGACACTTTATAGCTCTAGCATGGCCTTGGGAGAAAATTATTTCCTGTTAACTTAGGAGTTGGTTTGATCTTGATCTTTGCCTGTTATCTCAGCCTGATAACTATTTTCACCTCAGAGCAAGCTAGTTTTGATTTTTTTTTCACATGTTTTCTTCTATTTTCTTTTCTATGCCTAAATTTTCATGTCTTTTGATCTAAATTGTAGCAATTTTATCTATCCAGATGTGAGTCTGATTTTATTACGATGTTTAATTAGCTACCTAGTCTTCAATAGGTAACATTTTAATGGCTATATAGTAGGCCATTGTAGGGGCCAAGAGCAGGCTGCCCCAGAGTGTGCCACTTTGCTATACTGATTACCTTTTTAATTACTTAAAAGACAGTCTGTACAAGAAGGACATTATTGAGCCTCTGTCCCCTTGAGAGTAGGAAATAAATCTCCCATGTGAAAGATACTTCTCTTATGCCAGGAGGCAAAGAGACATTCTTATCACCAGAGATGGGAGATTTAGGGCCAAGGAGGCTGTAAAAACAACCCTTGTTACTTTTTACTAATTGACTCCTCCGCCCCAAATGCCATTTAGAATTCCTTACTAACTGAAGTTCCCGAAGTTTCTTTATCCCGTCAATTCCTCACCAATTTATTGTCACTTTGTCTCAGAAAGTATAAAAACTGGGGTGCCTGTGTGGCTCAGTGGGTGAAAGCCTCTGCCTTCACCTCAGGTCAGGATCTCAGGGTCCTGGGATCGAGTCCCATATCGGGCTCTCTGTTCAGCAGGGAGCCTGCTTCCCTTCCTCTCTCTTTGCCTGCCTCTCTGCCTACTTGCCATCTCTGTCTGCCAAATAAATAAATAAAATTTTAAAAAGAAAAGAAAAGAAAATATAAAAACCGCCTAGTTTGGTCATTTCTTTAGATTTTAATCTCATTTTGGGGCCTCCAGGTGCATATAATAAAAATTTGGTTTCTTTCTCCTATCAATCTGTTTCATGTAAATTTAATTCTCAGTTCAGCTGGAAGAGTTTTGAAGGGTAGAATAAGCATTTTCCTTCCCTTCACCATCTGATAAGTGTGCCAAAGAACACTTAACAAATCCAAATTGGTTATTATCAATTTTTAATTATTACAAATTCCTAATTTTTACCATATGAGTAATATTATTATAAACATCTGCACAACTATAGCTTAATGTCAACTAGTTACTGAGCCAAAAGTTATGAGTATTTTTGAGGCTCTAAATACTTATTTGCCAAATTGCTATGTCAGAATTTCAACTAACCTATGAAAATGGTAATTTCGTGGCACCCACCGAAGCCCAAGAAATTATCTTTTAACCTTTTTAAATTGTTAATTCCAAGGCCATAAATGAGGTAGCTCCTTGTTATTTTAATTTGCATTTTTATACTATTATTAAGGTTAAATTTTCCAATGTGTTTACTAATTCTAGTTCATTCTATGTCTTCTCAAAAATGTTTCTTAGATTGTGTGTTAAGAAGCTTAGTGTGTTTTTCATCAAGTGTCTTGGCTCTTTATGTTGTAAAGTAGGATTTATTAAAATGATAATTTTTCTTGGTCATTTAACAGCAACATTTTCTTCCTACTATGTAGTTTCAAACAAGTCCTTCTGAGGTTATTCTTACTCTTTTGAAATTCCCCTTAATTGCTCCCAAACCTGAGATTGGCAATCAGAAATATAAATTAAATTTCACTAATCTCCTATTGATGGAAACTGGTTTTTCATGATCAGTTGTGATGGCTGACACCAGTGTTACAAGATATAAAATACCAGCTTTGGACAGTGATTTCTTTTAGAAATAAATTCAAACAGGGGCGCCTGGGTGGCTCAGTGGGTTAAGCCTCTGCCTTCGGCTCAGGTCATGATCTCAGGGTCCTGGGATCGAGCCCTGCATCAGGCTCTCTGCTCAGCGGGGAGCCTGCTTTCCCGCCTCTCTCTGACTACTTGTGATCTCTCTCTATCTCTCTGTCAAATACATAAATAAGATCTTTATGGAAAAAAAAATAAGAAAGAAATTCAAACAAGTTCAAAGTTATCCAATAATATTATTACACAAATTCCCGTTTTCATTCCTAAGGGCAATGAGCATAACTGCAGCTAGGATGCTAACGATGCACTCAGTAATATCCAAACCATCAATACAATGGGTATAGCAACTGTGAAATGACATTTTTCTGTATGAGATTCATATTTTCTGTGTATCTCAGACAGATAAGGTGAAAATGCCAAGGTAAATCATAATGTATCCCAAGACTGGATCAATGAATAAGTAACTCAAAGAAGGAAGGCCTAATGCAGAAACCCTCACTATAATTGTAAATATTTGTTCTCATTTTTTTAAATCTCTTACATATTCCTTTTTTAGGTCTGGGATCATTTCTTTCTGAAATGGCCATTTGGGCCATGGCTAATTTGTATAGTTAGCTCAGTGATTTCTGTAAAGTCTCTCCCCAGACTCCTCCAGTCCCTTCCTCTCATTACTAACTGAAAATAGAAAGTTCAGGAACTTAAAATGTGCCTCAAAATATTTTCCTCTTTTTTAATGCCCTTTCCTTGAGTCATTTAATAATTGATGGAGCAAAAGATAGCTTTAGTTGAAAATTCACTTTGGAAAACCACACAGCCTAATAAAGGTGATGACTGACCTATAGAAATGGCTGTTTTTCATTTATGCGTAGTCTCCATTTTTCTCTCTTTTACTACTCTATAGAATGGCTGACAAACTTGTATACCAGGGTGCATTGCAAGCTTATTTAATAAGAAAATAAATATGAGGTTTGTTCAGCTGAGGCGGCAAAGTGGGCAGTGATTTTTCTCAGTCTATATCCAGGGATGCATGGGAGGCAAGGCCAATCTTGGGCTCCCCCCTCCCAACTCATCATCTTACTCCAGATGAGGTCACTTTGATGCAACCATCCAAAGCGGTCACGGAAAAGAATGTAGGGGCACGGGCAGCGGGAGACAAGATATGACGAAGGAGTAACATAAGCAATTTGAAGTCTATAAAAGAAGTATGGGGGAGGGTTGGTCCTGTGTTCTTTGTTGACATCGTGGGGTGTTATCCGAGCCACCACCTATTCCCTTGCTTTCCTTCTTGTTTCTCCTTCTGGAAAATATCACATTGGAAACCTTAGAGGTAGAATTTCAATTGCTTCCATAGATTAATTACTTAAATGTAGGGTTCATTTGAATTACTTTTCTTTAATTTCATAAATCTGTTTGAAGTCATATGAATAACTACTAAATATGAGTCAAGAATCATGATAACCTTTAAGAAAATATGCAGCCATGTACAGAATTGAGAACGGTTAACATTCACTCATATTTACTTTTCTTTTTTATCCAAGGAAGAAAACATTACAATATAGTTGAAATCTGCTTTATCTCCATTTCCAGTCCCATTTCCCACTCTCTCCCCAAAGGCAACCATTACCATTATCACTTCATTTATATATATTAGCAGTCTGTTCTTTAACAGATATATGTATCTATAGATGGATAAATAGATAGCTATGTGTGTATATATATGTATACATACACATATATATCCATTAATAGCATAAATAATATATGGTATTGTTTTGTATGAAGGAGTATTTCTTTTTTTTTAAAGATTTTATTTATTTATTTGACAGAGAGAGAGATCACAAGTAGGCAGAGAGGCAGGCGGGGTAGGGGGGGAAGCAGGCTCCCCGCTGAGCAGAGAGCCCAATGTGGGACTCTATCCCAGGACCCTGAGATCATGAACTGAGCCGAAGGCAGAGGCTTAACCCACTGAGCCACCCAGGTGCCCCTGAAAGAGTATTTCTAATAATGTATGCCTGTAACTTGGCAATAACATTTGGTTTTAAACATTTATCTGTGCATGTCAAAGTGCATTATTTTATATATACTATATATAATCTTATTCATTCCTTCATTCTTTCTGTGTAGAATTCAGTCTTAAGAATATTTACATTATCTATTCTTCTTTCCATATAGGCGGAGTTTCAAAATTTTGTTATCATGGGAACTACTCAAATAAATATGCTCATACATGTTTCTTTGTGCTTGGATGTAAGAGATACTTCTAGAGTACACATGGTTAGGGGATACATTTTAAAATTTCCTCAATACAAACCAGTGTATCCCCATGGGAACCATATCAATGAAACTCTATAACTGTGACTATAAATTCCTGCCTCCTCATATGTTGACCAATATTCAATATTGTCACACTTCAAAATCTTTGCCAGTTGGAGGCATATCTTGTTTTACTGTGCATTTCCTGCTTATTAATACAGTTAGTTATTGCCTGGCATGTTCATTCACCATTCAGGTGGTTCTGGGTTTGCATTTTTTTTCCCCCTGAAAGCTATTCCCTTGCAGTGATCTCCCCAGGAAGAGCAAGGTTATCACTTGCACTTAGGAAACAGAGCTCAGAGAGGCCGAGCGACCTGCTCTAGCTCACAACACTGGTGATAACCCCAGGAAGGACTTCATCCTCCATATCCCAATTAAAATCATCTCTCTTTCCTAACTTGTGCTTCTCAAGACACTGATCAACAGATTTCAACCCTTTTCATATTTCCACTCTTGACTTCCTGATCAGAGAAGGTGATTTAAGATGCTCATGAAGGAAGCAAAGTGAGGAGCTCCAACAAGGTTCAGTTTGGGATTCTGGCAATAAAGCCTTCCCTGAACACTTCCCCAGTGGTGCCTCAAGTGCCTTCAAACCTTAGGGTTTTGAAGGCTTTTCTATTTCTGGTCAAACCTTCAAAACAACCCTTTGCCATATACAATATTACAGTCATCATTTTACACTTGAGGGGTTAAAAAAAAAAAAAACTCCTTTAATGTGACAGAAAGGGAAATTGAGAAAAACATTTAAAGACCTTGTGGGTTAGTGGATGGGTGACCAGATTCATTCAGAAGAACTGTGGAGAAGATGAAAGCAAGAGTCAAAAGACAGTTTCCTCTTCCTCCCACTTCTCCCCAGATTCAGTCTTTGTAGGATCACAGGGCAACACAGCTATAAAGACCTTTCAGAGCATATCTCTGAATCTTTTGTCTCTCTTCCCTGAAGAAGCTGAGGCCATTATCCAATCTACAGGAATCAAGTAATTGCAACAAAGCCCTGACAGAAAGCCCAGCCAAGACTGATGTATAGGGCTGCTCTCAGAAGAGTAAATGCACATTTCAAAGTGTGGAAAAACTTCACCTTATGGTCTTTTTAGTTGAACTTCTTATAACAAATACTCTAGTTAACAAGAAGCACAGCCACACTTCAAATCTAAATAAAGCAGAGATAGTAATCTAAAGAGGCTTTGAATGTGAATGTGTGTGCTTACTGATCTAATCTTCTGCATACTGTTGGGCATCCTGGCATCTTAGCGTTTTGGTTTTCCAGCCACAAGAACCCATTCAGGGGCTCCTAGGTGGCTCAGTCATTAAGCATCTACCTTTGTCTCAGGTCATGATCCTGTGCTCCTAGGATGAGCACCACTTTGGGTTCCCTGCTCAGTGAGGGACCTGCTAATCCCTCTCTCTCTGCCGATCCCCCTGCTTGTGTTCTCTCACTCTGTCAGATAAATCAAATCTTAAAAAAAAAAAGAAAGAAAGAAAGAAAAAAAAACCCACTTCATTCATTCTGATGTATACTTTTTGATCCTGATACTTCCCTTATCAGGAGGCTGATCTCTTCCTCACCCATGTCTCATCAGCTCCCATAGTCCCAGGTAAGGGAACAGGTTGATTGCAAGCACTGGAAGGCAGTGCACATGATGAAAGAAGATGCTGAGAAGGAGGAAGGAGAGGTAGCCCACCCTTTCTGATTCTGGTGACTTGTGAGAAGAGGAAGAATGGAAAAGGGAAGCAAGTCCATGGTGAGACATACTACTATGCCTCCCATCTGGCCAAAGTTCTAGAAGGAAGGGCTAGCAGAGAGGATAGGAAGGGAAGGAGCCATTGCTCTACTTTCCATTTGGAGAGGACATCTCACAGATGACCCCCACCACCTACGGAGATAAGCAGACAGGGGCCTGCATTTGACTCTCTCAAGCCTTCATCAGTTTCTATATGGCATAGAATGGGATCTTGAATTCACCTGCAGCTATTCAGAAATGAGCTAGCAGTTGGCTAGACATTTGCTGGAAAAGATCACCATCTTTAGGACAAAGAGATCCTGAAACTAAGGAATCTCCACTAGAAAAGAGACAGTCAATATCATGGACCCACAGCAAGAACAAATCTCAAGAAGAGATGGACCAGTAGGAAGGGCTTACTAGGTTAACTAAACTATGACAGAACAGACGAAGCTGTGCTAGCTGTATGTTTCAACAATGGATGCCTGAAGGACACCGAACTGCTGTAAGCCCTCGGAATTCCCCAGATTCCCATTTTGGAGAAAAGAGTAAATGGGAGCTGATTCAAAATATAAAATACTAAGTCATCCACAGTATATGAACTATCTGCAGAGACTCTTTAAATCATTGTGAAAGAGGACTTTGGCTGCTTCCATTTGACCTCAGACTTTTTAGCTGGGTTCTTCTTTCTAGATGTTCTCTTACCTCAGTCAAAAGACTCTGAGGGCAAGATACAGATGTAGTGAAAAGAAGGGCCATCTGTACCCCAAAGTTTATAGCAGGAATGGCCATGGTTGCCAAACTGTGGAAAGAACCAAGATGACCTTCAACGGATGAATGGATAAGGAAGATGTGGTCCATATACACTATGGAGTATTATGCCTCCATCAGAAAGGATGAATACCCAACTTTCGTAGCAATATGGATGGGACTGGAAGAGATTATGCTGAGTGAAATAAGTCAAGCAGAGAGAGTCAATTATCATATGGTTTCACTTATTTGTGGAGCGTAACAAATAGCATGGAGGACAAGGGGAGATGGAGAGGAGAAGGGAGTTGAGGGAAATTGGAAGGGGAGGTTAACCATGAGAGACTATGGACTCTGAAAAACAACCTAAGGGTTTTGAAGGGGGGTGGAGGTTGGGGGAACCAGGTGGTGGGTATTAGAGAGGGCACAGATTGCATGGAGCACTGGGTGTGGTGCAAAAACAATGAATACTGTTATGCTGAAAATAAATAAAAAAAAAAAAAAAAGACTCTGAGGGGAAAGCATCCCTTGATAGGAATTAAAACTACCCCTCAAGGGCTGCCCTGAGCCAGCAAGACCCCACCCGTGATGGACTCCATGACAAGGATGGATTAAACCTTCACTGCCTACTTGCCCACACCCACCTATCTTTGCCCCACATTTTCCTTATAGAAACCTGGAAGTATTTTCAGCACTTTGGAAACAGTCAGAGATGCTAGTCTGATGTTTTCCTGGTGTTGGCCTCACTAAAACACATTGTTTTCGTGTTTCACCCCCCTCCTCTCTCTGCCTTTGGACTTTGCCAGTGGCGAATGGTCGAACCTAGTCTGTTTGGGAGTCCTGGAGCCAGGCACTCATGCAGCCCTGTGCACTGACAGAAATTGGATTGCACTGCATTTACTGCCTATGTCTAAACTACAGTTTTCCCAATACCCAGGGGAGCTTATAAGGAAGATGAGGTCTATTTTCAAGATGAAAAATACCTACATTTTTTACTTATCTAATTGGAATGTGAGTAATTTTTCAATGCAAAGACATCAGCTTAGGTGGAAATGGAAAGAACCAAAGTGGTACTAGTAAGGGACTGGGCACAGCACTTGAGGTCATTGGGAATCCAGGCATCTACTAATTCTCTGTCTCTGTCTTTCTCTCTCTCTCTCATTCTCTCTCTCCACCTCCATGTTCACATTGCTACATTTGTGGCCAGTGGAGAAGAGTATCTTTCTATCTCAACCCTAATCCTGAATCCAATGGATAATGAGTCAGAGTCACAGAAAACAGAAATCACTGCTGGAGGGCATCTCATGTGGGAAGGGTTATGGTTATTACAGAATTGAGATCAATATCATCATTGTCTACTAGTCCTTATCTTTTCTCCTTAACTGAACATTTTTCCGTATTATTAACTATTTATTGAAAACATTTTATATGCATAGGTCTACCTAATAGCCCATTCTTCTCTCGTTGGTTATTTTGTTTTTATCCCAAAGTATTTTTTATTATTATATAAGTAATAGTGTGTTGAATATGCTTATACTTACATTTTTGTGCCCATATTTGATTTTCTCCTTAGGACTGTTTCATAGAAAAAGAAATGCTGATTGCTAAGGATCTGAAATTTCTGTGTCTAATAGTGAAGATTCAGACACCTGTCTTGTTTTTAAAATGTCACTTATAAACAATTACAGTAATTCTTGAGATAAAAATATCAAAATTTTCATTCTTTCACACATATGATGAAATCATTACATTAGTTTAGACTTATAGCAGTGAAAATTTATGTGCTTTTCTATTTTAACATCATATTTTGGATTTGTGGTTGTCTCTTGTCACATAGAGTTCTTTTAAATATTGCAACTATCAAAAGCTGGTATATAATTTTTTAAAAATCTAAAGCAAATCTTTTCATTTCCAGACTTTTTTTTTTTTTTAAGCCCTAGCATGGGTCTTAAACTTATGACCCTGATATCAAGGCCTGAACTGAGATTGAGTCAGATGCTTGACTGACAAAGCCCCTCAGGTGCCCCTCATCTCTAGACTTTGCTATAAATAACTACAAATACAATTCCACATTAGTCAGGTCTGAGAAGGTGAGTATCTTTGGAGAAAGCATCTCCTAGAATAAAGCATCACATTGTTTAAACATTAAGAGGTTTACAGCATCTAAGAGAATAAGAGATTCACACATGTGAAAATAAATCTAAGATTTCATTCAGACTAGATTTCATTCTGACTAGATTCAGATCTGTCACAAGGCAGATACAAACTCCAAATGAGCACCAAGTATGTTTAGGAAGGAGAAAGCTCTGCACCACCATTAGATTGTATTCGAATGTATTACTTCTCTTCTCTTACTAATATATAGTATCTCCCAGTGGACAGGCATCCTTGTTTATCTACTGCTCCTTCATCTAGAGTGGTAATCCAATGTGTTTGCTGAATTATTTGGTAGACCAATGACTAGAACCACAAAGGGATGGTAGTTATTGATGAGAGCCTAAAGAATGCTTCCTAAGGAGCTGGGTGTTAACTGATTGCTCATAGTCAGACACAAATGGGAAATCTGGAAAAGAAAGAGTAGAGACTGTCAAATCTTCCAGACCACCTTGATCTCCTTTCAAGGAGTCAACTATGCTACCACAGGACTGATAGAAGGTAAATTTCTCCTGTCACCCTTAAATCCATCATCTTACACAGATAGACATGTTGCATTTGTGTATTTGTTCATTGATAGGATTGGTGAAGAGGCCAGGCTCTGGTTTCAGCAGTGGGATCTTCAACCTCTAAGACTCTCAACTTCATCTGTAAAATGGGGATGACAACAGCACAGACCCCACAGTGATCTGAGGATTAAATGAGAGAAGTATGCAAGGTACTCAGACTAGCACCAGGTCCATGGGTAGCCATCAGTAAGCACCAGCCTTCATGATGTCAGGAATAAATATGGCTCTTGCTGCCACTCTTCACACAGTCAAAGTTTGTAAAATATTTTCAGCTTTTTTTCAGGTCAAAATCCCATATACATTCAACTGAGGGAGGCTGAACTAAAATGATACTGATAACATGATATTTGTTTGATCAATCTGTTTATTGTCTAAAACTTGAAGTGTTGTTTTTAAAAATCTAAGATTTCATTCAGACTAGATTTCATTCTGACTAGATTCAGAAATTCTCCCAAGTTTGTATAGAAACCTCTAGAATAATTAAGCACCCAGGAAGTATTTTCTGCCTTCAGACCTTTTTAAGAACATACATCTATTCAAAAAAGAAGGAGGAGGAGGAGGAGGTAGGGGAGAGGGAGGAGGAGAGCGAGGAGAAGTAGAAGAACATACATGTACTAACATCATCATGTACTTGAACATAGTATGATCTAGGCTCTTTTTTAAAAAAATGGATAAATCTCTACTGCCTCCATATTTTAAGAAATAACACATTGGACCTCCAGGTAAAGTCTACATCAATTTCCTTCTTAATAAATTGTAAATCTGTGCTTAAACTAATAGCTGTGGCTATTCTGTTGGTAACATCTCATAGAAAACTCAGCTAAGGGAGTAAGTTTGTACCTTTTTGCTGATCTTTACTCAGCCTTTGACACCATAAGCTGGTATCAAGTACTGTTATGAACTAAGCTCTTCGAATTGAAATAAAACCCCAGTCATTGATTTTAATAGAGAACTAGCTCCTTATCAGTACAAATGTCAGGGCCTGTGGGAACATTCTTCCCCTGAGTCTGATAACAATGTTTACTGGGATTATAAGGGGTGTGCCCTGGCCCCCTGGATCCAAAGGATTTGAGATCACTTTCTGATGAGCTGAATGCATAAAGAATAAAACAATAAACATTCTTCCATGTGCAGACAACATGATTCATTTTCACACGACAGTAATCATCTTAACAGAGCCTGGCCCTGTTATTTATAGTACCATTATAAATGAAAGCTAAAGCTCATGTTTTCAAAGTAAAAGCTGTAAGTTTTGGAAAATGACTTTTAATGTTTTAAGAATGCAACTCATTCAGTTAACTATGGATGCATTTTACAAGTACCAAAAGTATCTAATAAAAAGTTATATTAATTAAATTTTAACCTCTGAAAGTACTTTGTTGGGGATTTTTTTAATGGCACCTGTTAACACTGATTTTGAACTTTTCTAAAGATAAAAATCATAGTTGTTCTCTAGGACAGTGTTTTTAAATCTTAGGTTATGTATAGAATAGACCCCTCTTTAAAATGTCAGCATCTTTCACAGAGCAGAGGCTTTTAATTTTAATAAAATCTGACTTATTAGTATTTTTCTTTTTTGGATTATGCTTTTGGTGATGAATCTAAAGCCTCATTACCAACCCCAAGATCACCTAGATTATCTCCTATGTTGCCTTTTAGAAGTTTTATAGTTTCATATTTTATATTTCAATCTATAATCCATTTGAGTTAATTTTTTTTTTTTAAGAACAGCTCAGTGGAATAAAATTCTGGTTTATTGTTGGACAACATTGTTTCACACATACGTCACACAAGCCAAAATAAATAAATAAGAAGCAACTTCATAGACAAAAAAAGGGGAAAAAAAGAAATCTCTTAGGGACACCTGGGTGGCTCAGTGATCTCAGGGTCTTGAGATTCAGCCGTCTCAGACTCTGTGCTCAGCCCAGAGTCTGCTTGAAGATTCTCTCCTTCTACCCCCGTCACTCGTTCCCCTACTTTCTCTCTCTCTCGCTCTCTCTTTCCTTAACATTAATAAATAAATTTCTTTTTAAAAAGGAGGCCAAAGATAAAAGATTTATTTTTTTATCAGTCTTTTTTTTTTCTTTAAGATTTATTTACTTATTTATTTGACAGAGATCACAAGTAGGCAGAGAGGCAGACAGAGAGAGAGAAGGAAGCAGGCTCCCCGCCGAGCAGAGAGCCTGATGTGGGGCTTGATCCCAGGACCCTGAGATTATGACCTGAGCTGAAGGCAGAGGCTTAACCCACTGAACCACCCAGGTGCCCCTGTTCTGGGTCTTTTATCTTTCCATACAAACTGTAGAATCAGTTTGTCAATATCCACAAAACAACTTGCTAGGATTTTGATTTATATTACATTGAGCCTATAGATCAAGTTGGAAAGAACTGGCATCTTAATGGTATTGAACTTTCCTATTCATGTCTACACAACAGCTCCCTGTTTATTTAGATCTTTGATTTCTTTCATCAGAGTCCTTGTGGTTAAAATTTTACTACAAATTCAGTTTTTTAAAAACGATGTAGTTTATCTACTTCTCTTGAGTGACATTTGGTAAGTTTGTTTTTCATGTGATTCATTCATTTCACAGAAGGTTGCAAATTACTGGCATGAAGTTGTTCATACTATTCCCTTACTATCCTTTTAATATGTGCAAAATGTGTGGTCATGCCTCTTCTCTCATTCCTCATGTTGGGTATTTGCCTCTTGCCCCACTCTCTCTCTCTCCATCCCTGTATCCCTCCTGGTTAATCTACCTAGAGGTATATCAATTTTATTAATCTTATCAACACATCAGTTTTATGTTGCGTTCATTTTATATATGTTTTCCTGTCTCTATTTCATTGATTTCTGCTCTGATTGTTATTATTATTTCTTTTCTTTTACTTACTTTGTGTTTCATTTGCTCTTTTTATTTTCTAGTTTCCTAAAGTGAAAGTCAAGCTCATGGTTTCGAATCTTTTTTCTTTTTTAATATGCATACTTAGTGCTATTTTGCCCTAATTATTGCTTTAGCAACATCCCACAAACATCAATGTGTTGTGTTTTCATTTTTATTCAGTTCAAAATGCTTCCTATTAGAAGTACCCATGAAATGATGGGAGTGAAGACCTCCAAAAATTTCCTGCTCCGTAAAAGCAATGAGAACATTTGCAGCAAAAGTTATCAAAATTCAGAATTCTAGAAATTGATCAAAGGTCTACAACAATCTGAGGATTCTTTTTTCAAGAAAATCACATGAGTTTCAGTAACAGTGACCATTGTGCAGTTTTAACTTGCTGTCTTCCCGTCCCCCATTACCTAACTCCATCGTAGCTTTAGAAGCCAATAGCCTTGTAAGCACAGTAGCTGTGAAGATCAGCAGCCAAGCAACTCCTGGAGGGGTAAGAAAGGGTTTGGAGCTTCTCAAAATGCTCCATTTCCAGAGCATTTTCACCATTTGACTAATCTGGAAGCTCCTTGGAAAAGCTCTGAAGATGAAGCATTATTTGACCTCACTCAGAGCATGCTCTGTGCAAACAATATATTACCAAAGCATTTATCAAAAATGATGACCAGTAATTGTTTAACATCACCACTATCTGAAGCAATGATGACATTTGGGGCTAACACCAGGCTGACCCAAACAAAACAAAACAAATGAACAAAAACACTTAAAAGGAAGAATGGGGAATGAGATGGTCATAAAGGGACTTAAAAACCTTCAATATCCTTCCAGAAGTCTAAAAGGCCCTGTACATGCATGGGGTAGGGTGCACGCCCAGAGAAGAACAGAGAAGGCCCTAATCACCTCCAGGCTGACCTTGAAGCTCTGAATGAGCAGGAAGTAACAGTTAAAGTAAAATTGTAAACTGCCTGCCAGGTCATTGGAAGCTCACCTTTATAAACATGCAGAACCACCTAGCAAAGTCTGGTTGACTTATTGGTTTAAAGCATTTAAGTAAATCTCTGTCCAACAATTATCTGGCCATAAAGCTATCTGCAGAGGCCTCTGGGGGTACACACTTTATCTTCTGAGGATACAGACTTTTTAGGGTTACCCAGGAAAGACTAAAACAAACAGCAGCCGTACAAAAACGATAACAAACAGTCACAAAATAACTCCAAGCTAGGGGAAGGGGATCTGATTTTCAGAGCTGCCAGATTTTATTCACTTATTTTAAATGCATTGTTTTTGTGTGAAACAAAAGAAGTATGAAACATGCAAAGAAGCATGAAAACATGGCCCATCTGGAAAAACACAGGGGAGAAAAGCAGTCAATGGAAACTCTCCTGATGAAACCAAGATGTTGGACTTACGTAACAAAGATTTTAAATCAGAGATTATAAATATGTTCAAAGAACTAAAGGAAAACATATCTAAATATTTAAGGTAATTATGAGACTGATGTCTCCTCAAATACAGAATAGTAAAAGAAATTATAAAAACAATTAATCCGGGTGCCTGGGTGGCTCAGTGGGTTAAAGCCTCTGCCTTTGGTTTGGTTCATAATCCGAGGGTCCTGGGATCGAGCCCTGCATCAGGCTCTCTGCTCAGCAGGGAGCCTGCTTCCCTTCCTCTCTCTCTGCCTGCCTCTCTGCCTACTTGTGATCTCTGTCTGTCAGATAAATAAATAAAATCTTTAAAAAAAAATTAATTAGAGCTTCCAGAGTTTAAAATAACAATAACAGAAATTAATTTACTTAGAGAGGCTCAACAGCAAATCTGAATTAGCAGAATAAAGAGTCAGTAGGCTTGAATATATGTCAATTAAGATGATCTAGTCTGAGGTACAAAAAAAGAACAGAGCCTCAGAGATCTGTGGGACACCATCATATGCAAATTTGTCAACATAGGCATAATGGGAGTCCCAAAAAGAAAGGAGAAGAGGAAGCAGTAGAAAGAACAATAGAAAACTCAGTACCTGAAAACCATCTGAAGGTAATAAAAAACACTGATCTACACATCCAAGAAGTTAAATGATCCAGGAATAAGATAGACACAAAGAGATCCACACATAGATACACTGTAGTCAACTGTTAAAAGCCAAATCAAAGAAAATATGACAGCAACAAGAGAAATTAACTCATCACATACAAGAAATCCACAATACGTTTATAGCTGACTTCTCATCAGAGGCCAGGGAAGCCAGAAGGCCACGGATGACATATTCAAAGTGCTGAAAGAAAAAGACTGTTGACCCAAACTCCCATTTAAAAAACTAAGGAGAAATAAAGACATTTCCAGATAAACCAAAACTGAGAGAATTTGTTACTTAGCAGTCTTATCCTCCAAAAAACTCTTAAAGGGAGTCACTAAGACCGAAAAGAAAGGACAGTAGACAATAATTTGAATTCATACAAAGAAATGAAGAGTATCAGTAAAGGTAACTACATGGGTAAATATAAAAGCATGATACATTTTTATTGAAATATTGAAGTTAGATTCACATACCAAAATAATCTAATCTTTTAAAGTGTACAAATTCAGTGGTTTAAAGTATATTAAGAATTGTGTAATTATTGCCACTATCAATTTTTAGAATATTTTCATCCCCCCAAAAAGACCCATATCTGCTAATAATCTCTCCACTCCCTTTTACCTCCAGGCCTTGGCAACCACTAATCTACTTTCTGTCCCTGTGTCTATTCTTGACAATTTAACGTAAACGGAGTCATGAAATATGTAGCTTTTGTGACTGGCTTCTGTCAGTTAGGATGTTTTCAAGATTCATCCACATTGTAGTACGTTATCAGTACTTTATTTCTCTTTATAGCTAAATAATATTCCATTGTATGGATATACCACCTTTGTGTATCCCCTCACCACTTGATGGACATTATGTTTGTTTCCACTGTTTGGCTACTATAAATTATGCTGCTATGAAAATTTATGCACAAGTTTTTGTGTGTGGGCATATGTTTACAACTTTCTTGGGTAGTAAAATTGCTAGGGCATATGGTAACTCCTTAACTTTTTGAAGAACTGTCAAGCTATTTTCCAAATAGCTTCACCATTTTACAAGCCCACCAGCAACGTGTGAGGATTCTGGTTTCTCCACACCTTCGTCAAAACTTGTTATAGTCAGCAATTCCAATCATCCATGTGGGTATAAAGTGTTAACTCACTGTGTTTTTCATTTGCATTTTCCTAATGACTAATACACTGAGCAACGTTTCAGGGTATTATTGGCTATCTTTATTTCCTTCGAGAAGTGTCTGTGCAAACTTTTGCTTATTTTTAAATTGGGTTATTTGTCTTTTTATTGTCAAGTTGCAAGCATCCTTTATATAGTCTGGATACTAAACATACTAAACTCTTATGAAGTATATGATTTGCAAATATTCTCTCCCAATCCATGGGCTGTTTTTTGGTTTATTTTGTTTTGTTTTACTTCTTGATGGGGCCTTTTGATGCTCAAAAGTATTTTTGTTGTTGTTATTTTGTGGGGAGGGTGGGTGAGATGGGGGAGGGGGAGAGGGAAAGAGAATCTTAAGCAGGCTCCATGCCCAGCACAGAGTCCAGTGTGGGGCTTGATTGCACAACCCTGGGATCACCACCCAAGCCAAAAATCAAAAGTCCAAGGCTTAATTGACTAAGCCACCCAGGTGCACCATTTTTTTTTCTTTTTTTAATTCTAGAGAACTATGAAGTCCTTCCTTGCAAGCACAGCTCGTTTCTGTAGATTATTTTCCAAAGGTGTAAAAAATGGAATCAAAATGGAGAATCCCTTAAGAACCTGAAGAAGTGCAATATTTAAAGCTACTATTACCCAGTAGTAAGAATTCCAGCCTTCAGCTGCCAGCCATCTCCTCTTCCTCTTCCCCAGAGTTAGTGGGATGAAACCTTCTTCCCCTTGACTGTTTTCCTTTCTTTTTTCTTAACAACTGGGCATGCATGGTTCAGCACCTTGAGGAAGTTGGCTGTTTTTGCCCACACATGTGTGTGAATATCAGCCTTAGGGCACTTGATGTGTTAGTGTGGATTGTTCCAGAACGAGTGGATCAGGTGGATGGTGTTGTCTCAAGCACTGGAGTTGGTATGCCTCAAGGAAATGGCAGGGAGGTGTATAGCCATTGCTGTCACCCATGTCTTGGGTGTCATGGCAGCACCCATGTCTTTCAACTCCAGAGGAGCTTCCCTGTGGCTAAACAGGACACGTAGGGCTGCGTACCTGGTTCTGCGTCCTTCTTTGAACTCTTGCATGAACACTTTTCCAATGACTGCATCATTGTCATCCTTAAACACTGTGCTGAAGATGACCGTGACTTGGTCCTTTTAGACTCAACATACATGGTCTCATCATCCCTCCAATGGGTAACTGCCCTCTGCTTGGAATTGGAAGTCTTTCAAGCAAAACAATTTCGTTTCAACACACCAGCCTTGATGCACAATGGAATCCTTGGATGTTGGTGGATTTTCAAGGTCATATAGCAGAGACATTGTGTCCTGATTTGGGATTTACCAAGAAATTTCCATATACTATCTGCTATAACTCATCCGCATCATGTGCCTGATGTTCCTTGTTGAATTTCAAGGAAAGACTGACCATCACTTTTGTTTTGTCTCCATTAGAGTTTGAAATATGTTAGAGGACAACATCAAAATCTACAAATGTTACTTCTACTACTTCTGATTTGTTATCAGCAGCGATGTTCTCCACCTTGATCTTGAGCATCCCTCGATGATGCAGTTGTTCAGGTTGTTCACCTTGAGCAGGATCTCAGCAGAGCCTACCCAGCCCCCCCACGCCCCTCCCATGCCGCACCCACCTGCCGCTTCCACCATTGCCACCTCACCGACCTGTGCTGATTGGTTTACTGCTGTTTTGTGTGTTTTTTTTTAACTGCCTTTGAATTTACCCTGGTGATTTTTTCAGAATATTTTTCACCTTCCAGGCTTTCAAATTTAATCATTATATGATTTCCAGAACAGTTTAGCCATTCTGTATTTATTCACCATACTATTCAAATTTCCTGGGTGGTGTTTGCCTCTTCCTTCAAAAACCATTAGAGACATCTTGTGTTTCTGCCAAGCATCTTGTAAGCAATACGTATTTGAATTCTGATTTTAAAAATAATCTGAAAATTATTGCTTTGTCCTTTTCCTTTTATGACATAGCTGTTCTTTTTGATCAAACATCAACTCTTTTATTGCATGTTTCCTATTTTTTTTTTTTAATGATTTGCAGTTTCATTGGCTTTCTGCCTTGTACTATGTGGACTGTATCTTACCTAAACATGTTTTCTGCACTTACTTTGTTTTACTTCTCATTAAGTTTTATACTTTGCTCACTCTCTCCTTGAGACTCTTAACTTCCTTCAGCATTCATGAAGCTGTGTATTTCCTGAGTTTTGGTCTTCCCTCTGGCACTTTCTTCTCTATGTTGATGTTTGGCTGCCCTCCCCCTCATTCCTCAAATGTCGTGCTCTTCAGAACTCCCTTTTTCTTTCCAACCCCCTTTCCCCAGACCATTTCATCCCATTCCTTGGATTTAATTATCATCTATACACTAAAAGACTAAAATTCTCAGTCTTTTAGATCTATCCTAGATCCCTCTCCTGAACCCAAGCCCATAGACATCTAACTAACTACCAGATATCCCCATTTGGATGTCCCCCAGGCATATTAAATACAAAGTACTCAAAATGACACTCATTTCTTTCCCAGTAAGTAAACTTCTCCTCTACCAGAATCTTCCCTCCAGAAAATGACAGCCCTATCCACCTCAATCCTAAAGCCAGAAAATCTGGGAAGATATTTAACTCCCCTATTTCCCTAAACCCCCATATTTCTCACCCACATCTTTCAGTATTCTTGCTTCTGGATTCCATGTAGTGGTGGAATTCATCATCTCTCTATCTACAGAGCCTCTGCTATGGAGACAAGTGACTACGTGCTCTTACTTGGACCCTGCGAAGGTTGTCTAATTAATCATTTTTGATCTATTCTCCGTCCTGCAAACAGGAGAATCTTTTAAATACAAATCTGAGTGTGTTGCTCCTCCACTTAAAACCCTTCAGTTGGGATGCCTGAGTGATACAGTCGAGGGGTCGACTGGGATTGAGTCCTGCATCGGGCTTCCTGCTCAATGGGGAGCCTGCTTCTCCCTTCTCCTCTGCCCCTCCCCCCTCCACTTGTGCGCTCGCTCTCGCTCTCTCTCTCTCTCTCTCTCTCTCTCTCCTGGCTCACTTGCTCTATCTCAAAAGGATAAATAAAAAAATCTTAAAAAAAAAAAACAACTCTTCAGTGGATTTCCATTGCATTTGTATAAGCCTTAGAAGGTCCTCCCTGAACTTGGACCTCACTCCTCTTTGCCACCTCTTCTTAACCACCCTCCATGTCTGACTATGTTCTCCGATCATAGCTAGACTATATTTAGTTCCTTGGACATGCTAGGAACCCCGTGGCAGACACTGTAAATTGGCCCCAGTATCTATTGTCTTCTCTTAGTAATAGAACTGACTGCACTCCAGATTCAGTAGGACACAAAATTGGTAGTCACTACTTTTTTTTTTTTTCCTGGTTACTACTTTTATTAGCTTCCCAGGCTATTAGGTGTGACTCTGTGACCTGGCTTTCAGGAACGGAAGGTGTGGAAAGGTGATATGTGCAACTTTAACTTCACTTCCTTAGAAATAAGTTGATTGGCCTTTGTTCCTTCCCTAGGGCTGGAGCTGGTGAACAACCTTTGACCGAATGAATGGGGAAATCCACCAGGAGGATGGGAAGACTGGAAAATGGAAGGAACCTGTGACCCTCAATAATGATATGGTACACAGATGTCTGAGTCCTTTGTTTTTTGTTTTTTTGTTTTTTTTTTAAGATTTTGCTTATTGATGTGACAGAAAGAAAGAGACAGAGCACAAGCAGATAGAGCAGTAGGCAGAGGGAGAAGCAGGCTTCCCGCTGAGCAGGGAGTCCCATGCAGGGCTAGATCTCAGGACCCTGGGATCATGACCTGAGCTGAAGGCAGATGCTTAACTGTCTGAGCCACCCAGCCACCCTAGATGTTTGAGTTTCTAATTATAGCAGTTTATGTATCCATCAGCTTCATCTGGGTTACACTGCGGTAACAAACAACCCTTAAAGCATAGTGGCTTAACACGGGTAAGGTTTCTTTTTCACGCATGCTGCACGTGCAGCACAGGTCAGTAAGGTGGGTCTGCTCATGTGGTCACTCAGGGATCCAGCCTAATGGAGGGCTTCATTTAAATATATTCCTTAATGAGCACATAAGTGAGAAGGGCTCTTGGCAAACCGTGTTCTGTCTGAAGCTTCCAGATGGAAATCAGGCACACTACACTCACAGTGCAAGTCAGCCTCCTCACCTAATTCAAAGAGGATTAAGAACAGATAATCTTACTATGTTTCCAGCAGAAAGAGAAAACAAGAATATGTGTGACTCGTCCTAAAGTCTCTCTCTCAGCTTCTGACTTAATATGTCTTAGTCTGTGCTCCCTCGAGAGAGGTAACCTCTGTTTCTCTTGTCCAAATGTTTGTAGGATTTTTTTCTCTATGGTTTCAGAATATGTATTTCAAGGCTCTCACAAAACTGTATCTTCTCATTAATTCTTTCTTTAATCATTACCCTTGGGAATCCTAAAGTGATTATTCCTTTTGCATAATGCTTCCCAAATACTTATCTAAATACCTGAACTTTCTCCAAAGCTCCAGTCCTAGATTTCCAACTGCCCACTACCTGTTAAACTTGACAAACTAAAAACAACTGACTGTTTTACTTTAATTTCCCGCTTAAATCTGATTCTTCTGAGTTTATGTTCTTGTTTTGGTTTGATTTGTTTATTTTGCTCTGTATCTCCACCCCCTAGACTAGTGCCTGGCATGAAAAGGGACACTATATACTGAATGAATGAATAAATGAGTGATTATCAAGATTTGATAATGGCTTGCAAACTGGAATCTTCTCTTACTCCAGTCTCCTCCTTACTAGTCTGCTCACAGCCCTTCTACCTGCCACACTTGGCGAGCCAGGCACTCGTGGTCTATCAACTAGATTATTATAATACCTTTCTCAAAGTCATCCTCATCACCAATTTTTTTCATTCTTCCACCCATTTTATGCACTATTCCCACATTAATTTCCTTGAAGCCTGTGACACTCTGTCACTCATTCTATAACCTTATAAGGAGTGCATTCACATGCAACCAGTATGTTCCAAAGGTAAACACAAATAAGGCACAGTCTCCACGCTTGAGCAGCTCACAATCTGGTGGGACACAAACGTGCATCTAGAGATACAGAACCAAGAAAGCAGAGCCAACTAGAGGAGCACAAAGGGGAAGTGACAGATGTGACAGATGCTGAATCAGTCAAGAAGTCCCAGGAAAGAGGACATCGATCCCATGTCTTAACAGACAATTAGACATTTTCCAGAACTTGCATTAGAGGGAAATAGGAATGATGTATTGTTTGAGTCAGGAGGGGAAAAATAAATGGGCACCCCCCGAGGTTAGTTCGGGAGTAGGCAGGGATTGATGGCAATTTTATCTGAGGACCTCTGTTTTGGCTTTGATGCCAGAGATGGACGAAGGATGAGTCATGCCGCTGTGCAGTCTTCCGGGGAGGACTGGACATGCTGCCAGCTGGTCAGGATGGTTTCAGTTCCCCGGTTTCGGTTTACCTGCTGTAAACCTCTAGCTATGCCCACGGCATTCAATTGAATTCTACAAACGGGTACTAAAGATACTAATGTATTGGGACTGACGTTTGGCTGCGTTAGGAAACTGCCGTTCCCTGTTCTTTCTTGCACGTTTCCATAATTCAAGAGAGAGTTTGGCTTTCACAAGAACACTCAAATGCACACTGCTTCCCAAGGCAGGGAGCCTGAAGTCAAACGAATTGCTGCATGGATTTTGTAAATTCATAGCAGACCCAATGGCTTAGAAGCATAGCCAAGGCAATGATTATTTACGTAAGCCAGACTTGTTTGACAAGGAAAATAGGAGGGTTTTTGTGGGTGGAGGGACGGGGGCTATTATTTTGAGAATTTTAAGGGTTGAAGTTGACTATAGAGCCAAAGCCTGGAAAATTAAAAGCATAGACTTTGTAAATAAGCCAGAGAAGGGAAAGATTATAAAATAGCTGTTTTTGTCACATGACATCATCCCTTCCCCTCCCCTGCCCCAACCCATCAAAAGGAACAGAGTCTGACCAGCAGGCAGGAAGATGTGGAATTTTATAATTTACTTTAAGAGTCTCTTTTGTACAAAGCTCTTGGAAAGTAAAAGAAAATTCATTTTTAAGAAGGGGTTATATAACTGGATGACGGCGATGGACAAATCCTCCTGACAGAGACACATGCGTGAGGAATGTTCTTTGTCTTCATACGACCTAGACCTTGCCACGGTTCCTGCCTCTTATGCTTGTGCTTCCAGAGAGCATACAGCTTTTTTTTTTTTTTAAGATTTTATTTATTTATTTGACAGAGAGAGATCACAAGTAGGCAGAGAGGCAGGCAGAGAGAGAGAGAGGAGGAAGCAGACTCCCTGCTGAGCAGAGAGCCGGATGCGGGGGGACTCGATCCCAGGACCCTGAGATCATGACCTGAGCCGAAGGCAGCGGCTTAACCCACTGAGCCACCCAGGTGCCCGAGCATACAGCTTTTGATAAGATCTTCTAGAAATGTTTGTGGACCTTTCCCCGATGAATTTCCAAAAGAACTAGAAATGCCACTTTACAAAATACACAGGATGTTGAGGTCATTCAAATGAGCTACCAAACACCAGCAAAAATAGGCGAATGGATTAAGCAGATGCCCTCTCTCTCCCTCCATCATTTGATGAACCCTTAGAAAAAAGAACTGGAGGCTTTTAAGAGAAAATCTAAGCCCTTTAACAGTTCTCCAAGGCACACCTTAGAAAAGACTTTATAAATAAATAATAATTATTAGGCAAATTAAATTACCTTTACAATAAGAAGCTTACTATTCTTACTTTACATTAAGCACTGCAGAGGATTACCTTGAAATCTCCTTGACATTGGTCTAGAATTGCTTTATGATAAAGACTACCTGAAAGGCAGATCTATCTTTCTTTCTTTCTCTCTCTCTTTCTTTCTTTCAGGAAGATTTATAAAAAATAAAAATAAAAATTAATGCTATGAAACCAGCTACTTCTTTTCAAAAGACAGACCCTCCCCTCCCCTACCTTTTTTTTTTTTTTTTTTAATATAGAACTTTGGTATTGCTCAAAAAGATATGGGCACGTCAGGGGAGCTTTACAAAATTCTTTTGATAGAAAGAAAGAAAAAAATAATCTAGACAGACAGGAAATTCCCAGAATTCCTTTAACTCTTAATAATTACTGGAACTGAGAGAGCAGCTTAGAGTAGGGTTAACGTTCCCCCAAGGAAATATCAAACTCTTGTCAGCAGAGAAGACTTTTATCAACATCTAGGACTCCAAGGTATAGCGAGACATGAGGAATTTCATAAGCCGTTCCAGTTACTAAATTTTGTCAGGCAAACCGAGCCAATTCTGAACATGTGGGTTATGGGTACATCTGGTGCCTCCCCAACCCCCAGATCCCTGTCATCTGGCCACGGGGACCATGCCCCAGTTGGTAGGAGTGTTGGCCTCGATGGCTCACACCTGGCCCTGACCCAAGAGCTGCACCCTCAGCTGTCTGAGTGTCTCCTGCCTGCGACGTTATGCCCTGCCCCGGGGAGGGCAGAGGGAACAGCTGGCACTCACTCACTGCCTGACACAGATTCCAAAAGGCTGGCCTCTCCTGGGAGGGAAACAAATCCTGTGGCACAGTTGTGGCCCAGTGGGTCCCCTATGGGGCCTGGCTTTAGCCAGACTAGAGCTCACCCTTTCTTAGCTTTTCTCCTCTGTCAGTCATCTTGCTGTCCCAACTTTCTTTCTCCAGAGAGCATTCCCTCAACAAACCTCTTCCCCGAGAATCTTGGCTGAGGCTCTGCGTCTCAAAAAGCCGACCTAAGACGGCGCAACTAAGTAAAACGGGACGCTCAGATGTCATTTCTACACTCCCCTATCTGTCCCTTTCCTCTCTGTCAACCAGTGTTCACGTTTTGCACATTTTCTTTTTTTTCTTTTTAAATCAAAATGTTCCCTCAGGAAAAGATCTGACAGCTTCAGCCTCATACACATTTACGACATAGGAGGCTTAAGGGTCTCCCTCCTGGGGCAGTGACATTTTAACATGACACAAAGAACATGACTGAAATTAAGGAATTCATTACTTGTGGCTCAAGGATTTTGAGGGGATGGAGTTAACTTTTTAGTACTCAAGCCAACACATCACAGGTCCGTGCTTACTCCACCTAAGCATGTTTCATCTTAATTAAAAAGTGCTGATGCAAAAAAAAAAAAAATTTTTTTTTTTTTTTTTTTCAAAATTATAACCCCTGACACTGTCGTGAGTACTCCAAGAGGCCTACCAAGCTCTCTCCATTTTGGGGTAGGTATGAGGGGATTCTGGAAGCAGGAGCCTAGTGTCTCTTTCCCCACTCCTGTATCTCATGGCCTCATTCTTTCCCTGGAATTATGGAGCAGTAGACCTGCTAGTTCAGCATTTCCCAAAGGATTTTGTGTTCGAGCACCTTAGGAATGTATCATTTATCTTATCCCCATTTGCAGGAAGCAGCGGGGGCGGGGGGGGAGATTCACAATATCATTAATACATTAAATCTAAGAAATAAGGTTGAATATATTAAATAAGTCTAAATATGTTAAATAAAGAATCCTATTTAACTTACCGAGCCCAGACTTTTCTAAACTTATCCATAGAATCCAATTTTTCTGGCTCATAGTTTAGGAAATACCCATCTGTTCCAATTCCCTTGTTTTACACATAAGAACCGGAGGCCCCCAGAGTGTAGCTTCTCTGATTTTTCAACTCCATGGGTGACAAGCAGCTTCAGCTCCTCTGTGATGGGACACATCCTGGGGGCGGGGCTGCCCTGCATCCCCGCTCCAATGGGTGGGGCCAGGGCCAGATGCTGAGAGGCTTGGGTAGTCCACACAGCCTGGCTACACAGTTGGCCTTCGGAGGGTCACTTTCTGTGGTTAACAATTCAGTGTTTGAAATGTGAGCTTCGGACCCCCTGTTGTATCTGTATAAACAGACAGAACTGTCCCAGACCAAGTTGACGAAACAAGAGATCTGTTTGTTTTTATTACGTGTGTCTCTGCAGAGCTGAACAGCGCCTTGGAGGTCTTAAGATTCACCTGTTTTAATTCACAGCCATCCTCTGTTCCAGCGGATCTCAATGACTTTGATGATTTCGGTTTTCTGGGTTTTATCAATGATTTTTTTTTTTAAAACAATGTGATTTATATATATATATATATTTAACACTTGGCAATTCTCTATACTTTTACCTTCTAGTTTACATTATCTAATCACTGTTTAGTAACACTTTGGCTTTTTGATCAATAAAGTCAAATTGAAAGGTTCTTATCTATGAAAAATCAAAGAGTTTTACATTCAAAATAACTTAGGCTTGTCTTTCAGCTCCAAACAGGAGAAGAGGACTCGAGTTTCCTCAGAAATATGTCACAAAGCCTGCATATTTATAAATAAATTAGAGCCCTGGAGTGCGTGCGTGTGTGTGTGTGTGTCTTCAGAAATAAATCCTCAGACTTCCTGCTCCCTTTTCAGCTCAGCGGAGGAAACTGTAGCAAAAAGCTGCTATTGCTGGAAAGAAAATCAGCCATTTTATACCCTGTTCAGTGTTCAGCCTTTTATCGGGGTCTAAACACATTTATAAAGAAACTGGTCGAGCTTTTGGGCCTCTCCAGGTGCTGCCCTGGCAGGAATGGACCCGCTGCAGAGAATCTAACCCGGGGCATCTGGCGCAGCCACACCCCCAATCACTAATTTCACTCCCGGGGTCAAGGAGGGCAGCCATTTGTTCACCAGCGCTGTCCTCCCTGTCCTCTACACCTTGGCAGCTCAGGACCAGGAGCCTGCAGCTCTGCTTGAGGCTTCAAGTACCCTTCTCCCCTTCCAGCAATACCAGCGAGAGTGTCTCCCAGTTTCCTGGCCTGCCATCCGCCTGGTTCCTTCTCACTCCGTACCAGCGAGGAGGGGAGCAAACCAAACGAATATTCCCACAGTTGTATGCAGAAACGTAATATTTCAAAGTTAAAGAGGACCTGAAACATCACTTCTGTGCACTGAGTTTCACCGGGAAAATTGTGCCATTCCAGGAAGGCATGCCATCCTCCTGTCTCTCCTTAGACTCTCGGAGCAGGTGTGTTTTGTAGCGGTTGGCAAGGCTTCCTTTCCCTCTGCACAGCCGCAGGAGTGATTTAAGCCTCCACGCGTGTGTGCACACACATGCTGTTTAGAGGGATGGGAGTAGGAGGCAGCAGGAAATGGAAGGCAGAATAAAGGGTGGCAATGAATTGAGTTTGAAGTCGGCTGAGCAATACTCTGGGTCCCATGGAGGATTCCAGAAGTCCCATGTTATGGGCTTGGGAGGCCACTGGCCACGGCTGAGCCCCAACAGGGTTCAGCTAGAGCAACAGCTGGGGCAACCCCTCTCCCCAGTGTGCTGGGTGGGGGTTCCTTCCTGCTCCCCCCCACACCTTACCCCTTTAACTAAACAAAATTAAAGTAGGACACATGGGTCCTCAAGAAAATTGTTAAACAACTAGAACAGATGTTATCGCCTGAAAAGAAGTATTCAGTTGTGGTAGAGTATATTTGTGTGTATGTGTGGCCAGAGCTAATTCTGAGCAGATTTTGTATTCTGCATCTCCAGGAACATAATTGTTCTCTCTGTGTGGAATTATCACTCATTCCTGGGGAGAGTCAATTGTTCCCCTGTATTACTTTGCTGGGGCGGCCATAACACAGCATCGCAGACTGGGTGCTATAAACAACGGAAATGTATTTTCTTACAGTTCTGGAAGCTAGACATTCAAGGTCACGAACAGTAGCCACCCTCCGCCACACACACACACACACACACACACACCCTTGGCCACATTTCACTTTCTGTGGTTTTAGTTACCCAAGGTCAAACCGAAGAAGCAGATGATCCCCTGCTGTGAGGTGAGTAGTAGCCTAAAGCTACAGCCCTCGCCTATGTCATTCACCTCGGACCATCTCACCGAGTCCCAAGGGCGTTCTGTCATCTCACACCCTCACAAGAAGAAGAGAGGTGAGTACAGTATAATAAGATATTTTGAGAGGGACCACATTCATTTTTTTATTACAGCATACTCTTATAATCATTCTATTTTATTATTAGTTATTGTTAATCTTTTCCTGTGCCTAATTTCTGAATTAAACTTTCTCATAGGTATGTATGACTAGGAAAAAACAGTATATATAGGGTGCTTTACTATTCATTGTTCCAGGCATCCGCTGGGGGTCTTGGAACGTATTGTCGACACGTAAGGGAGGACTACTGTATTGGCAGGGTGATTTCTTCTGAGGCCTCTCTTGTTGGTTTACAAATGGCCATTTCCTTTTTTTCATGTGGTCTTTCCAGTCTTTCCTCTCTGTGCGTCTGTGTCCTAATTTCCTTTTTTTTTTTTTTTTATTAGGTAGGACTCACACCAGCATGGAGCCCAACGCAGGGCTTGAGCTCACAACGCTGAGATCAAGACCTGAGTTGAGATCAAAAGCAGATGCTTAACCAACTACCTAAAGGTCCCCTAATTTCCTCTTTTTATAAGGACACAAGTGATATTGGAATTAGGGCCCACCTTCATGACTTCATTTTAAATTAATGTACTCTCTGAAAGCTCTAGCTCCAAATACAGTGACATTCTAAGGCTAGGACTTCAAGGCGTGAATTTTGGGAAGACACAATTCAGCCCCTAACATCACCTGATATATGTAGGAAGAAAGAACACTAATGAATTGGACTACACTCCTGACATCTTAATCAAAACAATGAGACAGGTAATTGGTATTCCCATCCTATAAATGGTGATGTTACTCATGACCAAAATGTACTGATGTTAGATCACTGTATTTTGAAGTATTTCTGTTGAGCAAGAAGATGTTGCTGTGGGCGAAGGATGGGGGTTCACCTGAAGGGTTTGAACATTCTCACTGTCAGTCATCTGGGAATGTGCTTTTTGTAGAACAGGAATAGAACCCAGGGAAGAAACCATAGACTAGGAGAATCTCAGGAGAAATGGGTCTGACGTCCAAGACATAGACACAGACTTACAAGGACGAAACCATGTAGCATTTTTGCTGGTTACACCACTGGTAAAAAGAGTTCTACAACAGTAGAATTAATATTCACCACCCACATTTGTCCAGTTGCTGGCTTGGGATGAGCAGGGGTGAAGGGTCCTGGACCATAGGGATACCAAGCCCATTGCTTGATTTTCACCCACTTTATAAAGCAACAGTTTTATTTATTTTTTTCTTTTCTTTTTGTTGTCTGTGATAAAATCATATAACATAAAATTTACTATTATAGCCATTTTTAAGTGTGTGATTCAGTAGTATTAAGTATATTCACATTGTTGTACAACCAATCCTCGGGTTCTTTTTATCTTGTAAAACTGAAATTCTGTGCCCATAAACAACTCCCCATTCCTCTGTCCCGTCCGCCCCTAGTAACCACCATTCTGCTTTCTGTTTATAGGAATATGACTACTCTAGATACCTCATGTAAGTGGAATCATACGGTATTCATCTTTTTGCAACTGTCTTATTTGTCTTAGCGTAATAACCTCAAGGTCGTTCTGGCATATGTCAGAAATTCCTTCCTTTAAGGCTAAAGAATATTCTCTTGTATATAAACACCACATGGCATTTATATTTCTCCCCCTCTTGGCTCCTGTGCATAATGCTGCTATGAACATGGGTTGAGAGGCTGTTCGACATAATTTTAGTTATATATGACATAATAGAGTTGCTGGACCAATATGGTAACTATTTTTAATTGTTTAAGGATCTTTATTTTTAAACCAAGTAATATATTCACTTGGTTCAAAAATCAAAATGATATCAAACACTTTGCACTGGGAAATCTCAATAATCCAAGCTTTTTCATCATCACAGCCACCAACTGTCGCCAACCACATTTTGTGCATCCTTCAAGTGTTTTTTTATGCAAATATGTGTATTTGTCCTCATTTCCTGAGGCCGCAGGTAGCTATGGCAAGCAGAATTTTGGCCCCTAGGGTCTTCGCCCCCTGTATCTGTAAGTATGTTTTATTACATAGCAAAATGGACATGGCAGAGGCAATTAAGGTCATGAGGCCTAAAATAAGGAGATTATCTTGGAATACAGAAGTAAGGGCCAACCTCATCCCTTGAGCAGCTGAAGAGACAGGAGAGGTGAAGCAAAAGTGGAAGTCAGAGAAGCAAAGCCCAGGAAGTACTCAATGTAGCTGACTTTGAAGACAGAGAAAGTGGGCCATGAGCCCAGGAGTGCAGGCAGCTCTAGAAACCAAGAACTATTGGGGGTTGGGTTGGGTTTTATCTCAGAGTATTTACATTCTGGGGATGAGCTGAGGCACACAGAGACAATCAGTAAGGAAACAAGAACAGATGGCTGTTACGGAAAAAAGTAAAGCAGGGTATGAAAGTGCCAGGAGCAGGGAGGACAGGTGTGATTTTATATAAGGTGACATTTGAGCAGACAACCGGAAGAAGGATATTTGGACATTTGGAGGGAGAGACAGTTCATTTCAAAGTTATGCTCCACTTCTTTTTGTTTGTTTAAATTCAATTAGCCAACATATAGTACATCACTAGTTTCAGATGTGATGTTCAATAATTTATCAGTTTCCTATAACACCCAGTGCTCCTCACATCGCATGCCCTCCTTAATGCCCATCATCCAATTCATTTCTTAATGATTCCTCAAATGTTGATTAAGCGTGCCCTATGTACCCAGCACCGAACAACGCAAAAAGGAATGTGATGTAAAGTATGCTCTTGGATTTCCTCTGCCTTTGAGTTTATAGACTAGAAGGGGAAGATTGACAAGTAGAAAATTCTCTGAGAAGTTTTGTGTGTTTGGGCAGAGGTCCATGGGAGAGAGTGAATACAGAGACAATCTGATCTCTCCTCTGCCAAAGCTTCAGAGAAAGTGTCACTGGAACTAATCTACAAGGAAAGCAATTGTTTACCAGGAGCTGGGAAAGGGCATTCTGGGCTCCAGGGAGTAGCTGCTGGAGGGCCAGGGGAGCTCTATGTAGGTCATTCAGCAAGGCTGGGGTGGAGTTCCAGAGGGGATTGTCAGAGGGAGGGGGTTTGCCCAGGAAGTTATGGCCACATGTGGAAGTCCTTACCTGCCATTCTAAGGTTCTTACCACATTCTGTCTTTGAGGAGGAGCTTCCAGGAGAGTTTAAGTGGGGGTAGTAGTAAAGTAGATATTACTGAGGCAATGAGAATGAAGACAGGACCGTAAGGAGTCCAAAAATAAAACCTAAGCAGAAACTTACCTTGTATTCTCTCTAGATCAGGAATATGGATGGAACCAAACTTGGAGAGATAAATATTTAATAGCAATATTGAGGAACTGCTAGTTAGGAAGAAATATTGAAATTAGGTTTGACAGTTTCTCTTTTTTTACACAAATCTGATCAAAGACACATTCAAATTGACAATTACCAAACAGTCCCTGTCGTCACCCTTACCGTGGCACCTACTGTTACCAGACTGGAATTCTTCCCCTTATGTTCTCCTTTGCTCAATGGATAGATTCTTCAACTTTGGATTCTTCTGCTAGAGATGAAAGCTCAAGTCTATGGTACCCACAGAGAGTCATTTTTTTAAGTGCTTTTTCGTATTGTAAATGTATCTTTTCAGGAGGCGTTTGCTTTGTGTCTGCAAAGGTGTTAAATAGCAATGCATTTCACACTTGATAATTGGTTTTTACTTGGCCTGACCTTCAATTTGCTACATAGCAGAGTACTTCTACACTTTCAACTGAAAGATATTAGAGACACATTTCTATTGGGGCTGGTGGTTAAGCTAATAATCCTTTCCATTAGCCAACATAAGAAAGCTTCGTGGCAGAGATCACTCTTTGCAACTTTAACTCTTAAATTCAGTTGTGCTTTCTTGTATATTGTGTCTATCTTAGAATGAGATCCTTTAAAAAGCCATAGCTGGGTGAAGCAAGTGGAGAAAGGTATCACGTGTGATAGATGTGGGTATTATTGACTCTTCCCATCCCACCTCCCAACAGAAGAGAAGGGATGAAAACCCGGGAAACCCATTGGCCACACCCTCTTCCAAGGCCCTACGCTAATTTTGCATTTGAACTTTCAGATCCTTGAAAAAGGCCTCCTCGTGGTTCATATGCAGACACTAGACAATGCAGACTATTGAACCTCTGTAAATCAGGCCACACCAGCTTGGTAGTAAGATTAGACCCCAAAGAGGGCGCCTGGGTGGCTCAGTGGGTTAAGCCGCTGCCTTCGGCTCAGGTCATGATCTCAGGGTCCTGGGATCGAGTTCCGCATCGGGCTCTCTGCTCAGCAGGGAGCCTGCTTTCCTCTCTCTCTCTCTCTGCCTGTCTCTCTGTCTACTTGTGATCTCTCTCTAATAAATAAAATCTTTAAAAAAAAAAAAAAGATTAGACCCAAAAGAGAGTTTTCCTGATTGCATGGCGGCTTGTTCTGCAGTCATTTCAGTCCTCCTGGAATTCCTTCCAAATATTTCCAGAAGGTTCCAGGAGTATCTCATATGTTTCCCAAGCTGAATTCTCTAAGCAATGACAGTTGTCACCTTCCTCCTGCCTGTCACACTTCATAACAGCGAAGGGGCTTGTCACTGTTGACAGGAAAAGTCGCAACCACAGCTCCTCTGTGGGTGCCCACCCCACCCCAGTCAAAGCAATCGGGGCCAGCGCCGAGCAGGGAGACTCCTGTCTTGAGGGCACCATCTCCCTAACCTGTCACCATCTCCTGCAACTGGTGCTTTTTCTCACACAACCCTTCTCCCTGCTCACCCTAGGTCTCAGCCTTGGTGCCGCAGGAACTGGCCTGGAGGACAGATGAGAGAGATGTCAAGCTGTCCTTGATCTGGCTTGGTTCTTTCTTCCCCTACTGTGTGATCTTTCTCAAGAAGACCCGTGGTCCCTCCGGTAAAATACACTCCACCAGGCTTATGGACACATTTCCAAGGATGGAATGGAGGGAGAAAGGAAAGCCACCGGAGGAGGGCATGCTACCCACAGCACTCATGGGCAAGGCAGTGCACAGGCTGGAAACGTGGGGTCTAGATGCCATCCTCCAAGCTCTCATCTTGTCGTAATAGCTCTGCAGCCTTCGGCAAGTGAAGTGATCTTTGTGTACCTCAGTTTCCTCATCTGTAAACCCGGAGTAGAAATAACACTCACCATATGCGGTTGCTGTAAGGACTAAAGCAATGGAGGTATATACAACGGTTGGGAAGTGATGCTTTATGGAAAAGTTACAAGAATTTGGAACACCTGATTGAAGCATGGAATTAATTTCTGCACTTAAATGGTAGTTTTATTTGCTTAATTTTTTTTTTCTGGAGTAATAGCAATAGAAATATATTGAAACGTTTTAAATATTCAAAAAGAGACAGAGTGAAACAAGACATCCATTTTGCCCTCGTCTCCGGCCAGACGGCTCAGAGGCGATGCTGCTGGTTGCTGGTGTACCCTTCTGGGGTGTGCCGTGTGACGACAGGCATCTGGGCGTTTAGGCGGTGCAGATTTAACTTGTTAGCAGACTCCAGGTTTAGAAAGGTGACTGCCAGGACAGTGATCAGCAATGTTACAACTTGCTCTGAGGGAACTGGCCATCTGGAGGCACGGCAGATTTACAACAAAGCACCAGGGAGCCCAGAGAAAGTGAAGTGAGGACAAGCAGAAGGAATTCTGTCATGTGCACCTGGAAAACAAAAACAAAACAGAAGTATTTCTGACTGGAGCAAAATAGACAATGTCGCAGAGGCTCAAAGTGTGATTTGGATCCTCTTATAGGTGCATCTGTGCTACAAAGTTCATGCAGAACCTCATCCAAAAAGTGTAAATTTTGCAAAGAAACTTGGGGTAGCAGGGTTGATTTTGCTCTATAATGTTGGATATGTGCCAATCATTTTGTTTTCTTTTTCTAAACTAAATTGGCCCTTGAGCCTAAAGGATGGTGCCTGAGATCTGTCATTGTCACAAGACCCCTCTTCACACAATGTTTGACAAAACTCAAAAAAGACTTTCTGGTCTCCAGGCTACCGTGATCCCGTGAGGTAGCTCTCTGTCCCAGCCCATTGGTGCATTTACATGGGGCAGCCCTGCTCCCTCCAGGCCCTGGCTGTGAGGATCTTGTTCACATGCACAGACGGGTTGAGGACTCAGTATTCAGGACCCATGCCTCCCTACCTGGGGTTCTCCATGCACACGGAACCAGAATCCCCCATCCCCTAACCTGCACACCATGAAAACTTCTGCCCCTTCCAGTGAAGGGCTACCTCTCCAGTCCTGGCTCCTTTCAGTCTGTTCTTCCCACGGTAGCCCAAATGACCTTTGTTGTTTTTACTCGTTGTGCTTTTGTTCTTTACTAAGATTTACATCAGTATAACCAAGCTTTCAGAAAAACATTCATGTCGGTTAATGCAATGCAATTTATTTTAATTTACCCTGCGCTAATTTGAACCAAAAGTTGTCCATAACTTAAGTTTACAACGAATAAACAAGTTATTTTTTTTAAAGAATCGATTATAATAGATTAAAATCTGGTTTTTTTAGGCTGCGAAAGCAGGTAATAAGAACCATGAGAAATTTCCCATTGGCTTACATTTTTTGAAAAATGAGACAAGAAAACAAGTGCAAAAATTGGAGCAACAAAGCAATTTTATCATGTGGCAGGGCCAGCTTATAATTCTTCAATCATTACTGTGTGATTTGGGAGGGTGGGAAGCCTGTAAGCGCCCATGTATTAATTTCCTAAGGCTGTCACAACAAATTACCACAGACTCGGTGGTTTAAAACAGCAGAAATGTTTTCACTCACAGTTCTGGAGTCCAGAAGTTTGAAATCAAAGTTTTGGTAGGCCTCCCCTCCTAAAAGAAGCTCTTTCCTTAGCTCCGTCAGCTTCTGGTACCTTTTGGTGTTCCCTGGCTTGTGGCAACATAATCTCTGCCTCTGTCTTTTTTTTTTTTTTTTTTTTTTAAGATTTTATTTATTCACATTTGACAGAGAGAGAGAGATCACAAGCACACAGAGAGGCAGGCAGAGAGGCAGGCAGAGAGAGGGGGGGAAGCAGGCTCCCCGCTGAGCAGAGAGCCCGATGTGGGGCTCGATCCCAGGACCCTGGGATCATGACCTGAGCCGAAGGCAGAGGCTTAACCCACTGAGCCACCCAGGTGCCCTGCCTCTGTCTTTAGTACCCTTCGGTCTGTGTCTCTGTGTTCGAATCTCCCTTCCTTTCTGTTAAAAGATCCCAATCCCTGGATTTAAGGCCCACCTTAAACCCAGGATGATTTCCTCTGAAGATCCTTAGTTAATTACATCTACAAAGATCCTATTTCCAATAAAGTCACATTCCAAAATGTTGGGAAGACATGAATGCTGGGAGGGCACTCCTCCACCCTCTACAGCCCACGAAACAACTTCATTAGCTTGTGTGTTTAGTTGTGATTAAGCCAAGATCCAAGCAATTTCCTGAATCTGAGTTAACAACTTGAATTCACTCGTCTGCTGAGATTAAGAAGAGAACTCCACTTATTGGCTGCCAGCATTTCTGATTTTTATTTTTATTTATTTATTTTAAAGATTTTATTTATTTATTTATTTGACAGAGAGAGATCACAAGTAGGCAGAGAGGCAGGCAGAGAGAGAGGAAGGGAAGTAGGCTCCCTGCTGAGCAGAGAGCCCAATATGGGACTCTATCCCAGGACCCTGAGATCATGACCTGAGCCAAAGGCAGCAGCTTAACCCACTGAGCCACCTAGGCACCCTGATTTTTATTTTTTAAAGGGCATTTTTTGCCATACTTTCTCAACTCCAGACAGGTAAATTAACTAAAGCACTGATGAGAATACCTTCTGCATTCAAATATGTGCCCAATACCACGTGGTGAAGTTGACCTCAGTTTCGGTTCATAAGCGCAGAGCGATCTAAAACAAATTGGTTGTATCACACACCTAGTCCACCCATCGGTGATATGCTCAATGCTCATAGACAAAGGCCTAACGCTAAACGTGAACTTCCGTAATCTGAGCCCCGCTCTGGCCAAACCCCTAACAAGTCCTCCCACAGTTCCATTCCCACCCCCTCCTTTCCTGAATGATTATCTAAATAATGTAGATGAGCCCAACGAAGTCTGTTTGCCGTTGTGTCTCCCGCACACAGCAGAGTATGGCATGTAATTGATACTCAGTGCACGTATTTGTTGAATGAGTTAACAAATGAAACTCTGACCTTGCCCATCCCTACTGTCTCATCCCCCTTTGTTGGTTGGTACCGATACATATGCCCCCAGCAGACCTGCATTCAATGCAGAGCAAAAAATCCTCTGGTAATCAGCAGCCTCCGTTCCCTCTGAGAAATGACAAACGTGAACAAAAGCTGAAGCTGGAGAAATGAGGACAACCACTACTTTCGCACAGTCAACAGAGATTTTCACAGCATGCTGTCGCTTTTTCCCTCTTTGGAAAATTAGCAATCTTCTACCGCCTGAGCGGGAGGGATGCCACAGAGAGAATCGACCAGGACCTGGGCAGGGGACCCTGTTGAATAGCAGGCTATGATATCAGTTGACGACTTGTGAGCCCATCATCAGGGTCCCCCTGCCAGGTCGTATTTGAAGTGGGCACATCTTCCCCTAGAGCAGATGCCCCCACTTCTGCGTGAGAAGCTGACAGCCTGGTGCCTCGAGGCTGCCTGCCAACCCCCAGCCAAGGCTATGTTGGCCGAAGAGCCAGGGAGTCCTGGACTCTTAAAGGCAAGCGACCCGCTGCTTAAATTTATGTTGGCCTTCAACTGCCACAAAGGCAATCTGCTGAAAAGTTTATTTCAAGTTGAAAGGAAAAGGCACCGTATTAAATGAATCCAGCTGTTTGTTTTAGTTCTCACTTTTAATTAGTTGGGTCAAGCACATGGATTTTCGAGGGGGAAAAGAATACAGCAGATGGAGATGGCCTCCATTCATTTCCCTCCATTGATTCTGGGAGGAGGGGGGGATTCAGTTGCATAACCAAAATGTCATTTCTGGGTAGGAGTCCCCATCTTTGGGGATTTTAATCAGGAAATAATGAAGCCCTCCAGCTGACAGAGGAGGAACTAGGAAATGATTTTCCTTCTTCTCATAAGCAAGTGGTCCACTAGAAGCGTGTGGAGAAACCCCTGAGGGGAGCTCCTCTGTTTTTAGGAACATCCTTGTAAATTGCTATCATAGCATTTCCCTAAACTTATTTATGTCATGGTGCACATTAACAAGCATAGATGGGATCATGTTTTCAGGCTAACTGAGGTAAAAAGAAAGTTCCTGATTATCACAGTAATTTTACTAAGAATTAACTAAATTCTGCAGAAAATGAAGCAAATATAGACTTTGCTATATGCTAGGGAGCTAGCCCACTTAACCCCGGTGGGTCCCCCAGCAGAGATGATAGCCAGTGAACTACATGTTCTACCAAGAGCCTGCAAGGGTCACCCTGTACATCACGATTCTTGACTAGAAGGGATTTTTTCCCCCACCCACCCAACCCAGGCCAGGGGACATTAGGCCATGTCTGGAGATACTTTGATTGTTGCCAGTAAGTATCTAGTGAGTATGGCCAGCGATGTTATTAAACATCCCACCACGTATAGACGAGCTCCTTACAAGGAAAGATCATCTGGCACAAATGGCCATCATAAAAGGTTGAGAAACTCTGCCCTCCCTCAACATGTAGCAAGAGGAGAGAAATGTCCAAAAGAAGGAGAGTGTTCTGTTTCTGTGAATGACCATGTCTGACAGAGACCACCCTGTGTTAAGAGGACGCCTGCAAAGAAATACACACGCGCAATATTGTCTGCCAGCCGATGCTTACATGGTGTGTCAAGATTAATGCTGCTGGTAATGGTCTGGATCTTTGTGCCAGTGACTCTGAAAGTCCCCGAAGACCATGCCCTCCACGACCTGGGTGCATCAGCCCTCAGAGTGAACCACAGAGCCACAGGAGCACGCGGTAGTGGCAGGATGACTGGGTTTCATTTGAAACAACAGCCCTTCGTCGTCCACAAGTAAATAAACACGAAAGCTGGTTGTAAAAACACGTATTCAGTTATTCCAGTTTCACAGAGATGTAACTGACCTATTGTGATAGTTGAAGGTATAGAACGTAATGATTTGATGTGTGTATAAACTGCAGAATGACCACCACAGTACCTAAATAGCCACCATCCATCACCACACATAGCTACACACTTTCATCCCCTGTAATGAGAACTTTCAAAATCTACTCTCTTAACAACTTCCTAATGTAAACACAGTATTGTTAACTGTAGACTCCTTGTTGAATGTTGTATCTCCAGGACTTACTGATCTTATAACTGGAAGTTGGTACCTTTTGACCACTTCCAACCATTTCACCCACCCACCACCTGCCTGCCCACCCCCTTCCCTGCCTTTGACAACCACCAATCTGTTCTCTGTTTCTATGAGTTGTTTTTTTTTTTTAATTTCACGTTTAAATGAGGTCGCAATATTAAATGAGATGCAGTATTTCTCTTAAAAACATGAAGCTTTATTCTGCCTTATAACCTAGTATTTGCTCCATGCTAATTAATACTTCTGAAGGACATTACGAAATGCCTTGCTTTCAGAATGAAGAGATAATGGCCTCAAAGTACATTTGTGAAAGAAAACCTTAGTTGCTAAATTCACTATAAAAACAGAAATGTATTTTCACAGGGAAAAGTAAAAGCATTCAGTCAGACTTAGTATTTTCAAATCAAAATCTCCAACTCGGACTCCCTATATCTTCTGGGTACCTTCTGTTCATCTGGAGCTCTCAGTTTTGGGGACACTAGCAAATTCCCAGCCAGGCCTCACCCTGCCAGGGCCACTCAGGGTTGTTAAATTAGGTCCGTTGTTCTGCTTAATGAGGCCGCCATGCAGCAAGATTTTGATAAAACTACTCAGGACAGACCCGGGTGAGATGAGGGACCGAGTAGGACCTGCCTTCCCATATGAATACAAATGGAGCCAGAAGACCTTCTGTTGGGTCCACCCACATTCCTTCCCCTTGAATTCATGCCTGAGAAGGTGAAAGGAAGAAGGTGCCCTTTTCCTCCCCTTTCATTCACTGTTTTTACCCCTCCAGCCAGAAGCTTCTGGCTGCATTTTTACTTCCCCGTCCTGTGGGTAGGTTCTTTTACGAGACTCGTGGCCCAGGAAATAGGCAGTGACCCTGGAAATAGGCAGTGACCCTTCCTTCTTCCCTGCTCCAACCTCGAGGCTAAGCTGAATGGTGTCTGGAGAGCAGGGGAGGGACCCCATAGGAGAACCTAAGAAAAGAGACAGTCTTCAGCATTATACCATTGTATTAGATAATGATTATCACTTCTTTACAACTGAGACAATGAGGGACAAAAGGGCACAGTAACAGAGATAGTGGGTGGTGGAGGCAAGATTCAAACTCCATTCTCTGTCAGCAAACATGCTCTCCTCAGGTAAGAGCTATGGAAAAACACGGTGGGAGAAGCAGAGTCCACCTCTCATTAATTCGGTTTTCTTATCTATACAATGTTGGTGATTACAGTAGTGCCTGTTTCCTGGGAATGTTATAAAGATCAACTGAGTTAATATATGGCAGTATAAATCAGAAGACAAATGTCAGGAGGAATTATTGTTGTGATAAACGCTGCACCCACCACACTGGTGAGGAGAGTTCACTCTCGCATTCGGGTAATGCTGGGGTTCTCTTCCTCCATTGTTTTCAGAAATTAGGCTGCCTAATGAACAGCTCTATTAGCTGTATGAGTGATTAATCTCTGAAGTCATTACCTAAAGAGATATTGCTATTTCCATTCTACCTTTTAGACTCCAGACTAAATGTTTGTTCAAAAGCATAATCTGATTCCTAAGAGCTGCATGTTGGACTGCTCTAGTCACTGCAATTACTCCTAAAAGCCTATGTCATAAAAACATATTTTTCTCTATGAGTATAGTGTGAGTGTTCTTAAGAGGAGATTTACTTTCCAATTAGGCTTGATTTAGTCTATTATGAACAGAATTGTATATTATCCTAGCATGTGTCATCACCTATCTTCTCTGGGAAAACTGCACTAGTAATCCCATTATTATTCCTTGCTCTCCCTCTGTATTTGTCATATACATTACACAGTTAATACTCAGATCATTGACACCACCTTCCACAGTGGACATGTGATGGGCAATCCCTCCCCTTCTGCCAACACGTCAACTATTAACAGGACACCTCTTCACTAAGGAGAGTGATAGTCCGGTGGTTAGGATGGGACTGAATCTCTAACAAACCAGATCCCCTTACAACAGTGATGGGCTTAGGGACAGACACATGGCAAAGCCTGGGGAATAAGTGTCTTCCCAAGGACTTTTCTACTAGAGCTTTTGAGGGAAACATCTTCAGGGCGTTCCTAAACAGTATGTGTGAACCTTGATTTCTGGCAGCCATCTTGCCAATGATCTGAGGAACACCTGCCTAAGGAATGTATGCAAGCAGAGACAAAGTGAAATAGAAAGAGTGAACAAGGGATGCCTGGGTGGCTCAGTTGGTTAAGTGGCTGCCTTCGGCTCAGGTCATTATCCTGGGGTCCTGGGATTGAGGCCCACATTGGACTCCCTGCTCAGCAGGGAGCCTGCTTCTCCTTCTCACTCTGCCTCTGCTCCCCTTGCTTGTGCTCTCTCTCTCCCTGGCAAATGAATACATAAAATCGAAAGAAAGAAAGAGTTGATTTTCTGTCATTTGCGATTAAAAGCATCCTAATTTGCAGCCCAACTGAACATTTGATTTTTATCTCTGTGAAAGTGAAACACATCAGAAGTCTAGTGTGTGATGCCATAGAAACACAGTAGGCCCCTCCATCCATGATTTCATTTTCCACTTTCAGATACCCGTGGTCAATGGAAGACTTATTGTCATAAGGTCAGCAGTATCCTAATACTACTTAACAATGCCTAGATCATCACTTCTCTTCTTGTAGGCATTTTATCATCTTACAACTTCACAAGAAGAGGAAGGGTGAGAACAGTACGATAAGATATTTTGAGAGAGAACCTACATTGACTTAACTTCCATTATAGTGTATTGTTATAATTGTTCTATTTATTATGAGCTACTGTTAAACTCTTCTTGTGCTTAATTTATAAAATAAACTTTAGCATAGGTATATATGTATCAGAAAAAAACACAACAGTGTTTGGTACTATCTGCAGTGTCAGGCATCCTCTGGGAGTCTTGGAATGTATCCCCCATGGATAAGGGAAGACAACTGCCCATCTACTCAACAGGATATCGTCAATGAGATAGTCTCAGTGGTTGAAGGCCCATAGCCCCAATGCCTGTTTAAGAAGTCAAAGCCCAGGGGATGGTTATTAACTACCTCCCACCCCCAATCCCTTCTTTCTTTAACTCTCTCATAGAGGCTGCTGACCTTGGTTTCCTCTTGGATTTCAAGTATTATCCTGCATTTTTCCAGTGCAGTGGAACCAGGATTCCTGGATCTTTGTGTGGCATTAGAAAACCCACTGTCTCTTAGCTTCTTTATCTTCATCTATCAAATCAAAATGATGGTCTAATCTTGGAAAATCACTGTTACTCTTATGAAATCACTATGATTCTTATGTCTTAGTTGTTCGCTGCATTTGTCTCGTCCTCCCACATAAATCATAAGCTGTTTCTGTACAGAAATAAGTCTTTAAACTTCTTTTGTGTCCTTAGCATGTTTGCTTTATATCACTCAGAATATTTTGGTTGGCCAGATGGAAATGTTTTTGAAATAAAGTTACTTTTTTTTTTTTTATTAACAAAGCAATTAAAAATAGACTGGTGAGAAAGTAAAGTGGTTTTCCATCTCTCTCAGAGAAAAGGAGGTTGAGGAACTCAGAAACTTCTAGTTATTAGAATAAAATCTCTCAGACTGGTACTAATAGTTGGACCAGAGATTCCTTCAAAAATATAAAAGCATAAGCCATAGGATAATAATTTCTTAGCACAAGATTACTTAATATAAATCTTTTTTTTAACATTAGTTTTTCCTCACTATTGAATTAAGTAGCAATTCTTTTAATTTTGGAAATCTGTTTAAAAAGAAAAGAGTTCCTGTTTAAAAAGCCACTGTGTGGCTTAGTCGGTTAAGCTTAAGCATCTGCCTTTGGCTCAGGTCATGATCTCAGGGTCCTAGGATTGAACCCAGAGTCCGGGCTCTCTGCTCAGTGGTAATTTGCTTCTCCCTTTCCCTCTCCCTCTGCCCCACCTCCTGCCAATAGTGTTCTCTCACACATGCACATGCCCGTTCTCTTTCAAATAAATAAATCAAATCTTAAAAAAAAAAGAAAGAAAGAAATATTCGTAATAATTTCATGCATAAAAAACTGAGTATTACAATTTGATCTATTATTTTCAGTCATTTTGGGGCAGGACTACTATTTTTTTTCATCCCCAAATAGGGAGCAAATGGTATGCCCTACAATTTTTTTCACTTAGTATTATGAACACTATTTCATATCATGTTTGAAATCATTTTTGATGGTTACAAAATACTGCACCCTGGAGGCAGACCACAGTTTATTTGCTTCTCCCCACCTTCGAGAGAATTCAAAGTCGTTTCTGATTTTTTTTTTATTATAAATAATACTTGAGGGAACATTCTAGTATAGAAATCTTCCTGGGCACCCTCTCTTATTTTCTTTAGTTGGCATTCATTCATTCATTCATTCATTCTTTAATAATTATGATCATGATGTAGGATAATGAATTAATTAATTGACTCATGGACAACAGTGAGATATTTAATGACCAAAGTTCTTGAGGAGGGTTTCGATGCTGCTTCTTGTGGGGACCCTCATCAAAAGCCAAGGGTAGAAGATGAGTATGCAATTTCGAGAAGGCGATTTTGAGAGAGGCGTCGGTGCTGAAGTGCATGCTGCAGAATCTGCTGGAAATACCCTCAAGGTTCAATCTCCGGAGGGCCCTGAGGCTCAGAAGTGAGCTGTCCACCCAGCATTCGCCTTGACAAGAGTTTCACCATCTGACGTTATCATCATGTGACATGAAAAATGATTTCACCTCTACACCTTGCGGCACAATTTACCAAGCGCTTTCACACACCCCATGTGATTCTTACAACACACACCATGTCAGGAACAGTGCCTCTGGTTCCTGTGTCAGGTAAATGAAGACCAGCATTCCCTCTCAGAAGAATACATCTATGTCAAACCCCATTCTCTGTTTTTGAAAATCTCTGTGATGGGACATCGTATTACACGTATTTTAACCTTTGTGGTGTTGTGGTGAAATCCTCCATGGCGGAAACACTCCTCAGCACCTGACCTCAGATCCCTCCTGAGCTGACCCCAGTCTCCCTCTCCACCCTCTTCTCCCACCTCACCTTCCTCTCCTCTCCCAACCCACCACGCCCTGCACACCTCCCCAGCGGGCCCTTCCACATCCTTTGCAGCCTCTCCCTCCATTGCCTGATAAACTCCTCTCATCCTCACAGACTATTTCAAATGGTACCTTTTCAAGAGACTCTTGAACTCTTGAAGCTACGGGTGTTTCACTGAGAGTCCAGGGCCTTCGATTCCAGCACTTACTGCCTCATCTTTGTATTGTGTCTGATTGCCTGTGCTTTTCTCCAGCTAAATGAAACCCCCTTCAGGGAAAATCATTTCTTATTTGTCTCTGTGGTCCCAGTACTAGGCATATTGCTTGGCACAAGGTTGAGACTTGGTTGGCTGAGTGAGTTTGGGGACGGGGCTGCAGAGGCTCGGTGGGCACTAACAGGGTGGAGGGATCTTGTGGGAGCCCCCAGATCACCACAAGGATAAAAACATGTGGAGAAAGGCAGTGATGTACAAATACGAGTATCTGAGTTTTGTTGGTACGTTCCTGCCCTCCATCAACAGTTATAATTTGAAGCAAAACTGAATTTTTATAAAGGGAATTCTTACAGGAATAAAGAAACAAGCTAAAAGTATTGAAGAATAATTTCACGTTGCATGTAGTAGAAGGAGTCCTGGGCAGGAAGCCATGATGCTTGGTTTTTGTCTTGATTTGGCCACTGTCTAGCAATTAATGAATTAATTGGCAAACACAGTACCTTTCTAGGCTTGGCTTCATCATCCAAGAACAAAGAGAACAGGTTAGGTGACTCTGACATGCTCCCACGTCTATTAATTAACGATGAAAATGCTCTGATGTGTGCCACATAAAAATTGATCCATTTATATGATTTTATGATTTGGTTTTCTTATAAGTTTTTGTCACTGGGTCAATTTGCACTAAAATTACTTAACGCAGATTTGTTAAAGGTTTTTTCTGTATCTAAGAGGAAAACATAAAGTATTGTTCTCAGAGTCTCCTGAAAGGAGGGAAAAGCCTTTCCCTCTGCCCAGGCCAGGTGCCGGGATGTGTGTGAGAGGGATCAGATATGACTCGAGTTCAGAGGTACTCCTCCTCAGAGGAGAGGACTGCACAGCAACCCCTCAGGCAATGGTCACCTTTCCCCCTGGATTTTAGCCAGACTTGCCCACCTAGTATATTATAACAGAGTCAGACTGCCGCCATGTTAGCCTGGGAGCTGCCCAGGATACTGATCTATCAACAACCTTAAATCATCTCCAAATCCATTTAAATATGCCTTCACTTCAGGCTCCCCAATTCCCTCCTTGAATACCTGGAGAGACGAAAATTGGCTCCATCAGAACTGAAGTGGACAATGCATTTATGTGAGGAAAAAGAAAGTCACACACCGAGGAATCTTGCTCTGTATCTGCCATGCCCTGTGGGCCCCACGGGCACACCAGGCCAGCCCACCGACCCTTCAAGTGAGATCAACAGAGCTGGATGGCTGAGCTTCTAAAAGGTAATAGTAGACGATGCTATGCTATTCATGGAAGTGAATCTCTAATATTAATATTCTAATTTGGGGCAATTTACTATGCCCCCAGGGAGTTGACGGGTTTGGAAGAATTGCTTAGAAACCCTGACTGAGTTTCCAGCCTGTAGATTTTAGACTCGAGACTGCAATCCCAAGTCTTTGAATTTCCAAACTGCTGGCTTGCTTTACAGATTGCAGACGTGCCAGCTCCCACAATAGCACAAGCCAGTTCCTGAAAATAAATCTCCCTCCGGTCTCCTTCTCTCTACTTCTCATATATATATGTAAAAAAATGTATTTTATATATAATTTATAAATACAATGTGCATATATATAATGTGTGTATACATATGTGAAGTGCTGTGAGATAGATAGACACACACACACACACACAACTATTGCTTCTGTTTCTCTGGAGAACCCTAAATACACTGTAAGTCTACCCAATTCAATTTGAACTAATACTCCAGGAGTCCTGCCTGTCAGGACATTAAGGAAGACCCCTGTACCAATGGAAGAGTGTGGGGTAGAAAGTGGGGAAGGCAAGATTTGAAAGCAGCAAATTCTGCTGGAGGATCAGAGACCAAGGAGAATTTTCTTAAGAGGGAGCCCCTAGGGACCTCCCCCACGCAACAAGGTAATCCATACATCTATGTCCAACAAACAGCTATGGTTCTTGCTGAGTTCTTTTTAAAGGCGAGACACAGTTCTAGGCTCTTTACATACAATAAATCATCCACCAGGAGAGCAACCCTAATGGGGTTATAGGGTTGCACGAATGAGGAAAATGAGCCTCAAGGAACCCAAGTAAATTGCCATCTAATTGTGGACCAAGGGTCTAGACCTACACTGCCTAACTCCAGAACTTAGCTTCTTAACCATGATGCTAAAACTGTCTCCCTAGAAAGAAAAAAAAAATCTGCTGAAAAAGCAACTGAAGGGAAAATAACACATTTTAAGTGAAAGGAAATTAGAAAACGTAATGGATCTTCTGGAGTTCGGGCCAAACTCCGCTAATCTAGTCCAGAAGTTTTTGCATTCCAGGTCTTTGGTGCTCACGGCTTCTCATTGGTTGAGAGAGGTCAGGGGTATGGAAGAGGACAGACAATAACATCTGAGCACTTGCTGTGTGCTAAGGGCTTTACATGTATTTTCTCATTAAATCTGGACAATGTTCCCTGGGGCTGGGGGAGGCATGTTATATTCCATTTTTTCAATGAGAAATCTGAAATTTGAGGAGATTTGCTCCAGAATGAATATGTTGCTGTAGCAGATCCCAGGTTCAAACGCAAGTCCCTCTGACCTTTGTTTACATGTTTTCTAAACACTACATTGCCGCCCTCCTACAAAGTGTACAAAAGGGCACAGTCCACCATTTCCTAACTGTGGTACATTCAGAAGTCTGACTGTGACTTGGTGTGGATTTCTTTGGCCTGTCTGAAGTTTACTCAGCTTCTGGAATTGATGGATTTATGTCTTTGGCCAAATTTGGGGACCTTTCCACCATTATTTCTCTTGGTACTTTTCTGACCCCGCCCCCTTTCTCCTCTTCTTCCAGACTTCCAGGGTAACAAATGTTAAGTCTTCTGGTCGAGTCCCACAGGTCCCTGCGGGATATTTTTGGGTTTTTTTTTTTCAAGCTTTTTCTCCTCTGTTGTTCAGATTAGGTAATTTCTATTGTTCTGTCTTCCAGTTTGTAAGATTCTTTCCTCTGCCCCCTCCATTCTGCTGATGAACTCATCTGCTGAGTTTTTTTGTTTTGTTGATTATATTTCACAGTTCTATCATTGCCAGCTGGTTCTTCTTTATACCTTCTCATGTTCTGCTGAGCCTTTTATATCTTTGCTGAGACTTTATTTTTTTTTTCAGTTGTTTCAAGTGTGTTCATAATTTCTCACTGAAGCATTTTTATGAGGCTACATTTTAATTTTTGCCAATAATTCTAAAATTTCTGACATCTTGATGTTGGCACTTGTTACGGGGTGAATTGTGTCCCCCTCAAATTCATTTGTTGAAGTCCCAACCTCCAAAACCTCAGAACGTAACCATATTTGGAAATAGAACCTTGCAGGAGGTAATTGAGGTTAAATGGGGTCATATGAGTGGGCCCTGAATTATGTGACTATTTAGACATGGAGCCTTCAAACCAGTGGTGATTAAGTCAAAACAAGACCAATAGGATGGGTCCCTAGTCCAGTATATGGTGTCCTTATAAGAACCAGAAGAGCTAGCAGGGATGGATAGGCATAGAGGAAAGACTGTATGGGGACACAATGAGAAGGTATCCACCTACAGGCCAAGAAGAGAGGCCTCAGGGAAACCCAAATCTGCCAATTACCAGTCTTCAGAGCTTTGAGAAATGAATTTTGGTTGTGTGAGCCACCCACTCTCTGACATTTTGTCCTGACAGCAGTACCAAACTAATACAGCATCTGTTGTCTTTTTTCATTAATTTTGAGATCTTCCTAGTTCTTGGTATAATGTGTGAATATTAACTTAAAGTATTAATATGCATTTATCTCCCCTGTTACGAGACTCCAGACCCTACATATACTTTCTGCTTTACCTGGCCTTCATAGGACACCACCCCAGCATGGGAAAGGGAGGTACCCTCTTGTTCCTGCCAGATGGGAGGAAACGTCCAAGTTTTCTGTTTGGCTTCCATTGACACCTGAGGAGTCTCTTCACTTCTGGCCAGTGCTAAGAGATCCAGCTGCCCCCTAGGTCTCTACTAGTACTTCCTCTAGCTGGCAGGGTCAGAGTGCCTTGTTATTGCTCCTCAGGTGGCTTTACTGTACGGGGAAAGGGGTGGTCCTGTCATCGCTGGGTGGTAGAAAAGGCCCACCTCTTCATAGGCCTCCTCTGCCATCACTCTAGCAGGGAGAGCACGGGATGCCTCTTCACTGCTGGTTTGGGGTGGAAGACTGGGCTCTCCACGTGGTCTTCACAGATCCCAGGGGACAAGTGGTTCTTGCTACCACCCAGTTTTGCTGCCCTAATCAGCATTTTCTGACACCATCTTGGCTTGTGTGGGGTGGGATGTTACAGCCTAATAAGGCTGGGAATCTAGACTCCCGATTCCATCTGAGGTCTTGAGAAATATGCTTCCTTCTCTCCACCTCTCAGGTCTGCTTATGTTTGTTTTATAGATAATGTCCAGAACTTTTAGTTGCACTTAGCAGGAGGAATGGGGGGAATTATGTGTATTCCATCCTCTTGGAAGTAAAAGATTTGACCCATTTTGAGCATTCAAAAAGCCAATTTGTCAAACCACTTTATAAATAACCTTAAGTCGAAGAATAGTTACTAAAAGTTTTCAAAATGTTTTCAACCCCATTGTGGGCCTTTTCACATAATCTAGTCTCAGCCTAAGCCATCTGTTTGGATTTCTCTTTCCCTTTCCCCTTTTCAGTTAGAGTAAACGCAATAAATTATCTTTCTCACCCTTTCCCAAAATCTCTGTGATCTGCTGTGTGTCTGCCATGTGCCCAGCTCTGTAGACTGTCTGGCTAAAATCATCCTTTACCTGAGCAGAGCGAAGGCTGCTGAAATATCATTATCCTGTTGTTTATTAAGTGACCCTGACTTGTTTCGAAACTGAGTCACAGATAATGATTACTTCAGACTTATTTCATATCATCGCCTACACCGTGTCCAGTTTAGAAGAAGCTACTATGTGCTTTAAAGATCAAAGTCATCTTTAGAAAAGTAGCAACAGAATGAGATAAAGGGCTTCAGAATTGTGCTCAGTGCCTTCTTTGTTTAAGTTCTATAATTGAACTAATGGATTAAACTTTGAAATCTTCAGTAATACATCTTGCTACTGAAAATAATGGCTACTAGTACCTTTTAGTTTAGTTGTAACATATTTAATATATTTTGTTCTATTTTAAGTAGAGAATCCAGGATAACAGTCAGTAAATCTACAGTCTAATTCTTCTATAGTGTTATAGATTGTATAATTCTGCATCATTTCTTGTATACCACAAGGGTTATCTTATTTTAAAAATGGCAAATTCAGAAAGATGTGTTTGGTGACACTAAAAAATATATATTCAGGTCCTCACATTTGGGTACTTTCATAAGAAAAACACTTTGGAATTCTTACAAATAAGAGTTTAAAAAAAAACAGGTGGTCAAATCTCTTTTAAAACAGTTGAGGTAAAAACATAAAGCATTTCAATTAAATTTCCCATAAAGACAGGTCAGTGTTGAAAGTGAAGGAAATGTAATAGGAAGTGAAATATATTCACAGAAATTCTGGATGTTATATGTTTAAAAATCTCATTCCAGTAAGTGCAAACAGGTATACATGGACAGTCTGTCTACTCTGTGCCAGCCCAGTATCACTCTTGGGAAGTGACTGGTGACAGGACAGCAAGTTCCTGCTCAATCATGGGGAAGCCTGAAGACATACATATAAACAAATAAGCAGGATCACCTCAGGGGGTGCTAAGGACCATGGAGAAAATAAAACAGTGATGTTTTGGGGCAAAACTAGGAGAGAATCACCTTCAGCGAGGGGGTTCAGGGAAGGCCTCTTAGAGGAGGCGGCTCCTAAGCTGGGCCCTGGAGAGCATGATAACACTTCCAGGCGAGGGGGGCCGGGGTGCAAAGTGCAGGGCCCCTGGAGAGAATAAGCATAACCTGTTAGGCAGCCCAAAAGATACCAATGCCCTAGAGCCCAGGGAGCACAGTGGTCCAGAGAGGTGAGCAGCTGAGATGACTAGGACCCTTCAAATCACAGCAAGGACTTGTATGTTATACTCCACATCATAAGAATACACTCGGAAAAACTTGGAAAGAAACAGTTAAGAAGATCCCCAGCACTCTAATATTCCCTGTTCAGACTGGGCTGTTTGCAAGCATTTAAATGCACATTCAAGGGGTGCCTGGGTGGCTCAGAGGGTTAAAGCGTCTGCCTTCGGCTCAGGTCATGATCCCAGGGTTCTGGGATCAAGCCCCACATCAGGCTCTCTCCTTGGTGGGGATCCTGCTTCCTCCTCTCTCTCTCTGCCTGCCTCTCTGCCTACTTGTGACCTCTCTCTGTCGAATAAATAAATAAAATCTTAAAAAAATAAATAAATAAATGCACATTCAAGCAGGAAGTTGGGCGTATGAATCCGGAGCTCAGGAGAGATGTCTGGACTGGAGACACTGATTAGTGACCTGCATGGACAGTTGCCACTTTTCATCGTGTAGGTTCTGCCAGAAACAGACACTAAGGCAGGAACTTGGCTACAAATAGATTATTTAGGAAGTGCAGGAAACAGTAGCAGGGAAAATGGGAAGGGGTTCAGGCAAGGGAAGGTAACCACTTAAAGAGGCAGTAGCAGCCAGTTACCCAAGTAGGAGGTGACCAGGAAAGTCTGGGTAAAAGTACAAAATACAGCATTGAGGATCCTCCCATCAACGCTAATTTGCAAAAGTCATTGGTCAAGGATGTCCTCCTGGCTTGCCCCGTGCAGAAGAGGACAAGATTCCATGGTTTAAGACCCAGAGTTGCAGGTACTGGTACATGGAAGTTGACCAAGCTTCCCTGGAAGATCTGAGGGATGTGGGAGGGCCACTGACCATGTCTGCAACATCCTTTTAAGACCATAAAAGTTGGAGCATCTGCACATGAATCCCAGTGGTCACATGTAACTGAATCTCTCTTAGCTTCCTCACTTGTCAAATTGGGATTGTATTATCCAGGGTTGTCCAGAAAAACAGAACCAATAAGATAGATAGATACATAGATACATAGATGAGAGACAGAGAGAGAGATTATGAGGCATGTGCTCCCATTATGGAGAACAAAAAGTCAGCTACAAGCTGGGACCCCAGGAGAAGCTAGGGGTGTAATACAGTCCAAGTCCAAAGGCCAGAGAACCAGAGTGCTAATAGGTGCAAATCCTAGTGCAAGGGCGGGAGAAGACTGATGTCCCAGCTCAAGCAAGTAGGCAGGAATTAAAAATGGGGTGGATTCTCTTTTCTCCTCCTTTTGTTCTATTCAAGACCTCAACAAATTGGATGATGCCCGGCTACATGGGGGAGGGCCATCTGCTTTACTGAGTCCACCAATCCAAATGCTTATCTTACCCAGAAACACGTTAACAGACATGCCCAGAAACAATGTTCGATCAGGGCATCTCATGGCCAGTCAGCTGACACAAAATTCAGCAGGGATAAAGCTACCTGCTTCACTCCTCAAAACATTAAAAATAGAAACAGCATTATGAACCAGTAATTCCACTGTTAGTTTATTTACTCAAAGAAAATGAAAACACTAATTCAAAAAGATATAGGCACCCCCTGTCTACTGCAGCATTATTTACAACGGTCAAGATAAGGAAGCAAAGTGTCCATTGACAAATGAATTTGATAAAGAAGGTTGTGGTAGATGGACAATGAGGTATCACTCCGCCATAAAAAAGAATGGTATCTTGCCATTTGCAATGACATTGTGAACCTAGAGGGTGTTACGCTAAGTGAAATAAACCAGACAGAGAAAGTCAAATGCCATATGATCTCACTTATGTGTGGAATCTAAAAAGTAAAACAAATGAAGAAACAAACAGAAACAGACTCATAAATACAGAGGAAGAACTGGAGGTTGCCAGGAGGGAAAGGGGTGGAGGATGGGTGAAACACATGAAGGGGGTTAAGAGGTACATACTTCCAATTATAAAATAAATCATGGGGATGAACAGCATGGAGAACTTCATCAATAATATTGTAATGACTTTGTATGGTGACAGGTGGTAACTATGCTTATCATGGCATAAAACTGTAGAATGTATAAAACTGTAGAATCACTATATTGTACACCTGAAACTAATATAATGTTGTGTGTCAACTGTACTTCAATAAAAATAAAGAAAATGAAAGAAAAAAACCCACCTACCTCATAGGGGCTGTGGTAGATTAAATTATTGAATATTGGCAGAGTGCTCAAAGAGTACGTAACATATAGTGGTAGAAAGGTATCTTCTTTCACAACTATCACCATGATCACCATTATCATTATTATTACTATTAAATTATTTATTATCTGGGGCTAGATTACGATGACCTAGATCATTCATTCGAGATTATAAATAAAGATGAAGGCTTGGGGCTGAGAGAGAAAAAGCTGGCAAAGAAGAATGAGAAGGAGGGAATGAGTGGTCGGGGGAAACCAGACAATCTGATGACATGACCCACGAAGAGACAGCTTGTCGGGAAGGGGTGAAATTCCCACGTGCTGAATGACGCTCAGAGTTGAAGCCAGAGGAAGATGGGGATTAGAGCAAACACTTTGGAGCACCAGAGTCCCACCTGGTTGCCAGTGTAGATCATCCTTTAAAACACCTGTGTCGGTAGACAAGCTTTTTGGGGTAGACACCTCCTGGTTTGGACTGTCAGGTATCCCTACTTCTTTCTTCTGCAGTCAAATGCTCTACCACTGAGCTATACCCCCAACTTCTTTCTTCTGGTAGCAGCACCCTACTCTTCTTGTAACATTCACATGCCCAACTTAGCATGTGGGTGGGCCCAGTGAACCTGTTTGTTACGGTACTCTACCCTCTTCCACCACAGACAAGGGCTAGCTCAACAGACTCCTTCCCAGAATGGTCCGTTTCGGAGTTTGGGGAGAATACTGTACGTTTGTTGTGAATAGGGTAGGATATTAGTCTGGGGTTTTACACAGACAACTCTCTTGGCTGGTAAATGGAGACACCCACGGAGGGAGGCAATGACAGAGCCCTGATGACACTGTTGGAGTGTAATATTCTATATACATATTATACAGTATATACATGTAACACTACCTTAAGACTGGGTCTAGGGACTCAGAGACTCATTAAGAAGGAAACGAAAATACAAGTAAAAGACGCAGTGCGGTGCCTGGCATTCAGTAAGTCCTCTAGACGAGGTAGTTGCTATTGTTATGAGCACAGGATTAGAAAGCCAGAGAATGACTTATAGGAAGAGTGATATGAGGTCAGTGATCACTTGAGCTATTGAACTAGAACTTTATCAAAGCCTCTGAGGGAGAACAGGATTGATGCCAAATCTTGAGGCAAGGTTGAACCGAGTCTGGCAGGTGACTGCAATTCCCTTATCTTTCTCTTCCACTTTCCAGCTAAAGAGCAAAACTCCTTGTTATGAGCTGAACCATGCTCCCTCCTCTGAAAATTCTTATGTTGAAGTCTTAACGTGTTGAAGTCAGAACGTGACTGTATTTAGGCCTTCAAAGTGGTCATGAAGGTAAAATGAGGTCATACAGGTAAGCCCTAATCCAACAGAATCGAAAGAAGAAGAAATTAGGACATGGACAGATGAATATAGAGAGTAAACCGCGTGAAGACACAGAAGACATCCATCTACAAGCCACGGGAAAAGACCCTTAGAAGAAATCAACCCTCTGGACACCTTGACCTTGGGCTACTGGCCTCCAGAACCATGAGGAAATAAGTTTCTGTTGCTTAAACCACCCATCTGGGTGTTTGTTATGGCAGCCCTAGCAAACGAATACACATCTAAGTCAGGAACATCAAAGTTCAGGGCATTGTCAGACTGACCCAGTTGTACCTGGCCTGTGAGCTTATGAGACAAAGGGTCAGAGCTCAGAAACCCCTGGAGTTATTATCCACGTTGGTAAGGAAATAACCTTCTAGAAACTATGGAATGATAGATAGGACTTTGGCAATGCTCACTGATGATCATAATCAGCAAGCAATACTAACATTTCTGATACAGAGAGCACAACTCTCTTTTCACGTTACTAAGCAAGAATTCACTATAGCCAACACCTACTGAAGATTTTAACACGCTAGATGTTGTTACCTTGCTATAGTAAACTGATCTACTGCTCACCGACAACCTTATCAATATTAAAATATTAAAGTATGCATTGTTAATGTGACTATAAACAGCATCTTTAAAAAAAAAAAAAGATTTTATGTATTATTTGACAGAGAGAGAAAAACAGAGGGAACACAACCAGGGGGAGTGGGAGAGGGAGAAGCAGGCTTCCCATGGAGCAGGGAGCCCAATGCGGGGCTCAATCCCAAGACCCTGGGATCATGACCTGAGCCAAAGGCAGACGCTTAAAGACTGAGCCACCCAGGTGCCCCTAAACTACATTCTACTTATATCCTCAACATAAAACCCCTTGCACAGATAAATAGATGAGGCACAGAGAGGCAAGATAATTTCCCCCAGGTCACACAGTCAGTAACTGGTAGACTTAAAACTATGAGTCTAGCTCCAACATCTGCCTTCTTACCCATTATTCCACTCTGCCCCACCAAACAATGCTTCAATCACAAGATATTTAGAAAATACTTTAAAAAACATTTTTACAAGTACAAAGTACTAGGAGTATCTGTGTGTGTGTGTGCTTGTGTGACCTTGGTAAACTAGAAAGGAAACCTCCTACCTTCTGCCACTTGAATTCTTTACCAACCAGAAGTTCCTGTCAGAAGCTCTAACAAATATCAATGTGACTTCATTTTTTTTTTTTTTTTTTTTTTTTAGCCAAAAAGACGTTAAGGAGACTATTCCTTTTAAGAGTGACCAGTGGTCAGGAAAGAGATATCATTATGGGCTGAGTTTCGGTGATCCTCCCATGTAACCCCATTCTTTTGCTGTCCTTTTTTCAATATTAAAATCCTCATCATTAATGTGAATATGATAAGCATTCTAATTATGTGTTTACATAAAGACTCCATTTTTCCTTTTTTTTGTTTTCCTCATCTGCACTTTTCAGTATTTGGCAATCTCACGGCTGAGGGTCAAGGTTTGAAAGCTGCTCTGGGCCCCCCACCAGCTTTATTTACAACCATGCAGAGTTCCCGCATAACTACAGATGGGTCCTTAGGCCTTAGTCTATCACATATTCCTTTCTGCAATGCATGAGGAGTGACCCAGATTTTTTAAATGCCTACAATCGCCTCTGAAATAGCAGCTGCTCCAAAGGAAGCATTTATTACGGAGAATACAAACAAACTATTTTAGCTGGGAGCTACTCAGAGATTTTATAATTGGCCGTTAAATGGGATTCTTTGCATTGGCAACAAGAAGGCATTCCACCAACAGCGGACCATTTCAATCGATCAGAGCCACTGTCACGTGGCTAAGAAGGCAGAAATAATCTAACCGCCCAATCTAGCTAAGCAAATCAGCCAGAACGCTTTATGAATTCAGCTCCAGAGTGCTAAGCAGGCCGTGATAGAAGATAAGGCACTTGTACCAACTGAAAACACGGTTAATTTTTCCAAGTCCTCAGTCAAACCATTTAGAGCAAAAGCCCTATTTCTAAACTCCTTTTAAAGTGTGATATAAAAAACACCCACCTTCTTGGAAATTTCATTCGTCTTCATTCTAGAACACTGACTTACAACAGTATAAGGTACCTCCAACAGAGATTGAATTGATAGACCATACTTTTTTCATCTTTATCTACACAACGGTATTGGGAATGATACCTCAAATTCATTATGGTTTCAAATTAAAGTCCACAAATTTCCCATGCATCCTGGGCAAAACTGTCTACTTCATAGTACGTATTTATTAAATATTTGCACCGTGATTGCTGGAGATCACAAGAGACGAGGGAGTTGTTCTTGACTTATACGAACAGTTTTTTTTTTTTCTTTAAGATTTTATTTATTTGACACAGAGAGAGAGAGATCACAAGTAGGCAGAGAGGCAGGCAGAGAGAGAGGCGGAAGCAGGCCCTCCGCTAAGCAGAAGGCCTCAATCCCAGATCATGACCTGAGCCGAAGGCAGAGGCTTAACCCACTGAGCCACCCAGGCACCCCACAAACAGATTTTTTAAAGTGAAAAAAGTATCCCCTTTCTGGAACTCAAGCCCACTCTTTGTATACAGACGATATTAAAATTGACTGAATCAGAACCATCTTTCGCATAAGCCCCTTCAAACTGTAGTTAGTATTTTACATAACTTCCAATACTCCTAACAGTTTCATTAGGGAGGACAGTCTGTCGCAGTACCTGGCAGTGGCAGATATAAGCTGGCAAAGGTTGCCTTTGAGATGTCTTCCACCTGACGCTGCCTTAGGACTCCACTTCGTGAACACATTGCCCACCTATCACCCACCGCTCCTTCCTGGCTCTCTCGTCCCCTTGGCAACCTGCTCCCTCCTATCCTCTGGCTTCTTTAGGCTTAGCCTGACTCACGTTCTAGCCCTCAGCTAGGCTGTGCAGGCAACCCTCCACCCCAAACTGACTTCTGTCGCTGCAAGGATTCCCTGCCCTTTCCCCTCAGCCCTGCGGTCTCTGTTGTCCTCTCCCAGGTCCCCGTCCTCATGCCATGGACTCACCATTGAAGAGACAGAGTCCGGGAGACCAACACACAAGCACTTCGGATCAGAGAAATGGAGATGATCAGAAATTGCTGAGGTACATTCTGTCTTTCGGGTGTCCGGGGCTGGTTGTTGAAATATTCATATTCCTTGGTCCACAGCACATTATCATCCACCATCTATACAATGTTCCTTTTTTGTGTTATAAAAAAATTAATTATATCAATTATTTATTTACTATCTTGTTCTCATGGCCAGTTCCATTTCCTCAACTCCCCTGTAGAAAACGGTTGTAACATGCTGCGTGTATTTTTTTGATTAAGTGTGTTGCTATAAATGCTCATTGATGTGTGTGTGTGTGTGTGTTACAGATCTCATTCTATTTATCTTCTGACCTCAGCTTATTTTTAAGATTCATTAAGCTGTTATGTCAACCCAATCTGTTACTTTTAACTACTGCATAATGCTCCCCGTGCCCATTCTCCACATTGTGTCTATTTGATGACTCAGCTTGTCTAGAACTTTCCGACACAAGTAATACTGCAAGGAACATCCATGTCCCATATGGAGGTTGGTAATCGTTCCTTTACACTTACACTCAGGAGTGGAATTCTGAGCCATCCTCATGAGTCTCTCTGGGTGCCATACCCCTATCTCCTTGGTCTCCCTACTGTGTGTGCACTCCCATGTACACAGACACAGGCCTCCTCAACTGCCCACTGCCAGATTCTGCATCTCCTTGCCTGTGGGCTTTCTCAGCAGTCCTCAACCAAGTGAAATCCCTCTGGTGGCCAAACTGTGAGGCTCTCGTTCTACACGAGCTCCTGGACTCCCCAAGTCAAGCTCCACGAACCGGCAGTGGTAACTTGCTTGAAATCAAGCCTTTTATGGACTGCCTTTCCTTCTTTACTCTATTTTTCTTCTCTCCTCCCAGGGTTTCCTGGATTCATCTCTCAAATAAATCACCTCCCTTCAAATCCTCATCTTGGGGTCTGTTTCTGGAAGAACCCCAGCTAAGACATAGGGGGTGTGTTTATTTACCTTGAGTAAGTAGTAGCTGGTTGTTCACCAGAATGACTGCACAGATCTCACTCCCAACAGCAGTGGTGAGGGTGGTACCCATGTTCCACATCCTCCCCAACAGTGGCATTAGCCAGCTCTCTCATTTGTGCTTGTCTAATTTGTTTAAAGTGATAGCTCCCTGTTATTTTGATTTCCAGTTCTCTGGTTACAAATCTTTGTGAGCTTTTCTTTATCTGGTGTAGTTCCAACTGCACCTTGCCTTCTGCAACAAAGATTCGTGGTACAGCTAACCCTAGATCATCTGTGCGTATTCTGAGGCCTTATTTCAAGAGCTCTCTCTATATATTAACTCATTAAATTGTGAACAACCCTAGGTACTACTCTTGTCACCCACATTTTGAAGATAAACCCAAACACAGAGATGTTAGCTAACTTTCCCAAGGTCACAGAGCTAGTAGGTCATCAAGCCCGAGTTTAAAGCCAGACTCAGGATGAGAATCTCTGCTCTAAATTCCCTTACTCTGCTGTCATTCCTGATTCCACATTTCAAGAACATTTCCCTTTTCCATTCTATAGAGTTTCCTCTGAACTCAATTCCCCTTCTAAGCAATTCCATAATGCAGGGACTGAGTCCAAGAAATGGGTGGGGAGGGATTCATTATCTGAGGAAGAGTAAGCCAAGCCTCTTCAATTGCACAATACAAAGAACACTTGGTTAGCACAATCATTATCAAATGAAATATTCTACTAATTAAACACTCTGGTTAACTGAGGATGATATGGCTACCATATTAAAATGTAAAACGCTGTACCCTAAAATGATACCTCTATATTAATTTTCTTTGCTGTTGTAAAAATTACCACAAACTTAGTGGCTTAAGCAATGCAAATGTATTATCTCACCTTTCTTAGCCAGGTCACAGGAGCTCAACGGCTCTCTCTGCTCTGTGTCTCGGGAAGCCAGCCCATCTCATCTGAAGCTCTCATCTGAAGCTCTCCTCTGAAGCACTCATCTGAAGCTCTCACCTGAAGCTCCCATATCTAGGAGAATCTGCTTCCAAACTCACTCAGGTAGTTGGCACCTCTCTGCTCCTCGTAGGTGCAGATCTGAGTTTCTAGTTTCCTCACTAGTTGTCAATGGGGAGCCCCTGTCAGCCACCTAAGGCCGGCTGTCCTACTCACCATGCAGCGCAGTGGTGCATCAAGTCCCGTTCATGCTTCTTGTCCCTGATTTCTCCTTCTGTGTCTATTTGTCTCCAGTCAGAGAGAGTTTTTTGCTTTTAAGGACTAATAGGATTACATTGGACCCACCTCAAAAATCCAGGATAGTATCTGGAAAGTGCTATGTAAGTGCTGAATGAATGAATGAATGAATGAAGTTCTGACTGTACTTGAAAGATTGGAGATCATTAGCTTGGTGGGGGAGGATAAGGGAGGAATGAGAAAATCCCTCACGGCAGCTTTGTTGTCATTTGCAATAGACAAAGGTAGCTGTTATTTTGGGTAATCTGGTTATATGAAAGGTCACTGAGAAGGTAAAAATGTCAATATGGTTGCTTGCATAACTAATTTATTTTAAGTCCAGTTAGTCAATAAATCTCTGCTCTAGCATAGGTTTGACAGTAGATAATCTCGTGTTGCATCAGGCACTGTGATGTTGTTAGAGAGCCCCTACGCCCTTGCCTTGGTATCCCTAGAAACACAGATTCCCCAGCACAAGACCATCACCCTGTAAGCTGAGAAAAAAATACAGGCTTTTTCCTACACTCAATGGCATCTCTTAATCTCCATAGTCCCATTACTGTCTCCAGTCCCTTCTGCTGTACCCAGGATAAAGTAATGACCAGAGCCCATTTGTAATAATAAACACTTGGGTATTCTCCAATTTCAAAATGCTTTCATCAACTAAAGAAGCAGCAGGAAATGGTGGATTTGAATCTTAACACTGTTATTTACTGACTATTTGATTTTGGAAAACTTCCACATCCTAGATGGAAAATGGGGTTAGTAATAACTGCCTTCAACAGCCGTCAGCATAGAGCCAGTGTAATCGAAGTACCTAGTAGTGCCTGGCACATGACAGACACTGAACAAGTGGCTACTATTATCACCTATTATTTCTAAGAATGACAGAAAAATCCAGGACACGAAGTGAATTTTCATTTCAGATATATAACAAATAATTTTTTCAGTATTAGTATGTTCCAAATATTGCATGGGGCACACTTATATTAACACTACATTTTTTAAAAGATTTATTTATTTTAGTGGGGGGGTGGGGGAGAGTTGGGGGAGAGGGAGAGAATCAAGCAGACTCCCCACTGAGTGTGCAGCCTGACACGGGGCTCAATCTCACAACCCTGAGGTCAGGACCTGAACCAAAACCAAGAGTCAGATGCTTAACCAATTGCACCACCTTTTGGCATTATTTTTATTTGCTAAATCTGGCAACCCTTTTTCATGTGATCCTAGGGCAAGCATCAAAGTAGACATTGTTTCCATTTAATGGATAAGGAAACTGAGGCTCAGAAAAAATAAGTGATGTGAAATGATCACAAACTAAGATGGGGTAGATTAAAAGGAAAGATGGATATTAATTCTATTATTACTTATTACTCATAGAGTACGTGCTGAGTACTTCCAAGCAATATTTAGGAAGGGTCTACTGTTAGTACCCAGCAATGACCTCCCTCAATGTAGATGTGAAGTGAGGGGATGGGGGGATACCTTAGGCACAGCATCAGGATCCTCAGGGTCAAGAACTAGGATTTTGGGTGGCTCACTCCATTAAACATCAGACTCTTGGTTTCAGCTCAGATCATGCTCTCAGGTGCTCAGATTAAGCCCTGTTGGGGCTCTGAACTCAGCGGGGGAGTCTGCTTGAAGATTCTCTCCCTTTGCCCCTCCCCCATTCTCTCCCTCTCTCTCTCTCTCTCTCTCTCTCTCTCAATTAAATAAATAAATCTTAGAAAAAAAAAAAAAAAAGAAAACAGAACTAGGATTTCTTGTGTCTTCTCCACCAATGCTCCACTACCTCATTTTAGTTGTACCTCGATCCTCTTGGCTTACCAGCATCCTCATGGAAGAGTGAAGAGAGAAGATGAAGTTCCAACGAAGCACCTTCAGTAACAAATCAACACAGCTCTGTGATTTCACTAAGCCAGGTCACAGTTCCCATAACTGTCAAGAGTTGGTCTTCCCAAGAATGACGTTCCTGGCTGGTGGGTTGTGGAACTCCTCGGGCCTTGAAGAAGAGAATCTGGTCAACCGACTTCACAGAGTGAAAGCAGCAAAGGGCTTCTCTTTGCAAAGGGAAGGCTCACTTGGAGACAGAGGAGTGGCTGACCCGAGGATGCGCGGCAGCCCAGAGTTTCTCATTGTGTTCTTTTATCGGGGTTTATTGGGTACCCTTCCTCCCATCTTATTCTTATCACCCCACCCTTGTGTCAACCTTGGTTTCCTCCCCTCGAGCTCTTTGCGCAAGTCTGTGGTAGTCATCTTGCCATGCGTGCCTAGGAACAATCCACCGAGGGCCCAAACTGCAATGCAAATGATGTTATAATATTCTTGGGGTTTCTAGCAGACACAGTCTTTCTTAAGTGCATGTGCTCCAAAGCTGGGCCAGTCCCTGTAGCCCGTAGCCTCTGCTTTTTGTCTCAGCTAAAAGGCAGAAAGGGTTGGCCCGAGGGAGAAGGGACGGTCTCTGGACGGGGGATGGGTGGTCACTGGCGATTGTCCCAGAGTTACCCTCCTTTTTCCCCTCCTGCTCATGACTAACTGCCTACTCTAACAAAATTGGAATGTGGGAGAAGAGCTTTAAAATCAGCTTTAAATCACCTTGTTTTAAGGACCTGCCAATTTAAAAATATTTGTCTTAAACCTAGAGGCCGAGGAGAATACATCTCTTTCATTCCCATTGTAGGGAGGCCCCAGGAGAAGCACGATCTCCAAAAAGTATCCTGCCTCGGGTCCATTTATCGTCTCTTCAGAAAAGCTAGGATTTCAGGTCTCTACAAGCGCACTCAAGAATTTTTTTTCTCAATTTTAAGTATATATGCAGGAGAAAATTAACACACAAGTACTTATATATGATGTTAACTTGAGTGGCCAAAATAGGAATTTACCCATAGAGAAAATGGACTCCTGTGGAGCTTCAGATTATCACAAAGCCCGGAAGCCTAACCCTTCTTTTTCTACATGAATTTTTTGCTGACATTCATATTATTCCCATAGCCTCTTTTTACTATACAGTGACACACTTTTCTGCCTACTGTAGCTTTTATTTTCATTGGTTTACTTGGTTTGGTGGAGTCGACTTGGGACATTATTTTTCATGTGCATGAACAAACTTCCTTTTCTTCTTTTCCATATTTATAGCAGTCTGATTTAGCATCTCCAAGAAGGGAAGCAATATAGGGCATGGGAAATGCTTACAGCAGTCTGAAGAGTGACAGGCCAGCTGCACCCAAATACTCTGCTTCTTGCCAACACCTGTATCTCAGCTCATTTCTACACACATACACTGCAAATAGCTGCCATGAAATTTTAATTGTTCGCTCGCTAATAGATACGCAAATTGCTTAGCTCAGGAAGCAGAATTTCCTGCAGGCAGCATTTCTCAAATGATGGGCCATGGACCACCCCTATCAGAGTCCCCCGAGATTCTTATGTAAGAGGCTCATCTCTGTTTCCCACTGCAGACTCCCATTACTACTGAATTGGAATCTGCAATTTCCAAGAGTGGGTCTTTGCAATCTGGCCTTAGAGAATGTATAATGTGATTCGAATTGAATTTTATGACTTATTTCCTCAGTGGATCAGTCAGTATGGTCTGGCTAGTAATTGTCTGTGATTTCATCACTTCTCTATATTCTCCAGCCCGTACACGTAGGTCAGGAATGGACGAGGGGACTTCATAGTGACCAGATTTGAGAGGAACACTGGGCAGTGCCAAGGGCCCAGTGTGGGTGAGACCAGCAGTCTGTTGTAGAACAAACGTGTATGATGCTGTGATTCCTCTAGGAGTTCAGTACCCACGGGACTTTCTCAACTGTGACAGTCTCTGTTTTATCTACACCTGACGAGGGAGATACCAATGCATAATTCCACATCAAAAATGGAGAATTATGTAAAGCTTATTTTAAAAAAGTAATTCAGGCATGAAGATATATGCTAATATATTAAAACTACAGTTTAAATATCCTGTGGTTTTTCTATTAACTTTTAATCCCTTCTCATTTGGAATCAGGAAAATCATTAGTCAGATATGGTTCAAGGAATTATCTTTTTCATGATCTGACCTGGATTGTTTTTCTTTGTCAGGTACCTGCGTTGTGCCCTGTGCGTCTTCTATTTCATGCTGGCCTCATTGGAGTGGTCATTTCCTCATGAGACGACACTTGATACCAGCATCCTGACATCTTCAGGCTTCCCATAGTTGCTCCAAGTCTGGGTCTTATACTCTGAAATGGCATCGGTTGGATTTCTGTGCTCCATCTCACTCCCTAATTACACAGAATTGAAGTAGTTCCCTCTGAGTCGCGATCTCTCTGAGAAAAGTCTGTCCCCAGAGAAAAATGTGCAGCTCGCAGTCTGCCCCTTGGCTCTGAGCCTCCTACAGGCTGCCTGTCACTGTCACAGGAGGGCTGCGTGTCTCCTCAATCTGGCAGCTGTGAAGACCTCCTAAATTAAACCCCTCTCCCTGGATAAATTCCTTACACACACACACACACACACACATAACCACCTTGCATTTTTATCACATTTTCTGCCACCGATCACTCTCAAAGCCACCTGAGTTACACTGTCAGGGCCCTCCGACCCTGTGTGCAGGCAGAGAATAAAGGGAATTCTCCCTCCCTGAAGGGATGCAGCCTTTCCTCAGTGTATCCAGACCAGGTTCCTAGAAATTGGGGAGGCAGAAGCTTACGGGACGCTTGCGTGTCTGGTGGTTGTTCTGCCTTCCCAGAGCAGCCTAGGGGTGAGGCACAGATCCGTATATTATCTGCAGAGAAGATCTTGCTCCTTGCTGGGTGAATGGTAAAGAACTCCTGATCCAGGGACATTAGTAATAGGAACTAAGAAAGAGGCAATAATATTTAAGAAGGCACCACCCCAGCCCTCTGCCATTAAAGAACAAGTGTAGGTAGTCACCATCAGGTTCACATAGAGATAATTGTGTGGGTAGAAAAAAATGAAATTTTTTTTTTTATCAAAAACTAAGCCATTGTTGTAATCAGGTGATCAAAACACAATAAGTAGAAACATAGACTTTTACTGGGTACATGGTAGGTATTGATAGATTCTCTAAGGCAGGAAATTGAATTTTAAACTGTTCTTGGATTTAGTTCAAATTCAATTCTCAAAAAGATGAGGTTTTATAATTTTTTTAATCACTGCAGAAAATTAGGCTTTCTCAAAAATGGTCTATTCCTTAAGGAAAACATTCTATAATGAAAAGCAATAAAGATCTATAATTGCATGAAATGAGCATTTTCTAGTTAATTTGGGCAGAGGACTGAATCAAGTTGGAAAAATCTATGCCACAAATCTTTGATCCTCTAAATACAGGAGCAGCAGAGCCATTTACATTTGTTTTGTGCATTTTTTGTTTTGCTAGAATTATTTTGACAAAACGATGTAGGCCTGAATTATCAAAATAGAAACTTAATTTACTGGAATAACCTTCCACACAGGAAAAATAAAAGGTATTATCACTATGATTTATTGCTTTTTTTAAGATTTTATTTATTTATTTGAGAGAGAGAGAACACAGAGAGAACAGGAATAGCAGACTTCCCACTGAGCAGAAAGCCCAACTTGGGGCTCGATCCAAGGACCCCAACATCATGACCTCAGCCAAAGGAAATGTTTAACTGCCTGAGATAAGCAGGTTCCCCATACGATTAAAAAAAAAAAAAGAGGGGGAATGTCAGTGTAGAGATCCCAGGCTCCCTCTAAGCAAAAAACAGACTTACATAAATGAAAGGATAGATCCAAGAAATTTGTTTATTCATTCAACAGATAGTTATTTGCACTGGAGCTAAGCTAGCTTACACATGTAATGGTCATTCCTTTTGTTTAGTCTTTTGGATCAAACAGCAATACATGCTTCCAGAAACATTTCCAAAGATCAAGATGTTTATAAGGGAAAATTGTTTCTCTTCCTGTCTCCCCAAATGGGCATTAACAACCCTTTGTTAATCCCACTAACAATTTCAAGTGAGTCCCTCTGTAGTTCCTTTATTTAACTAATCGTATGTACATATATTTATCATTTTCTTTATGTTATGCATATTATGAACTATAGAATCTATAAATACATATTACTCTGTAACTTTTTAACTTTACTCTATATAGATATATGTTTAAGACATAAGTAGAGATATACCTCAATATTTTACTTGGATGCCTAGCATTCTGTAGACTAAAATTCCATAATTAAAAAAATTCAGTCACTACCTTCTTGACAAGCCTTTAATTTTTTTTCTGGCTTTTGTAAATAAGAAAACTGTCATAATAAACATTTTTTAATGTATGTATTAAATGTGAAATGCAAATTTTTTTCCTGCTGAATATATTCTCAAAGGTGTACATTGCTGTGTTAAAGACATACAAATTTTCAATTCTAATAAAAATACCACATTACTTTTGTGTAAGTTCTGGCAGTTTACAATCACACCAGCAATGCAAGTGAGTTCCTCATACCCTAGCCAACACTTGATATTGTCATGATTTTTTAAAGATAATATTTATTTATTTATTTATTTGAAAGCAAGAGTGAGCAAGGGGAGGGAAGAGAGAGGGATGGAGAGAGAGACTCTCAAGCAGGCCCTGCACTGAGCCAGACACAGGGCTAGAACCCACGACCCTGAGGCCACAACACGAGCTGAAATCAAGAGTTGGATGCTCATCTGACTGAGTGACCCAGGTACCCCAATATTATCATTATTTTTAATATTGGAAGCTAATGGTTAAAAACAATAGCTCATACCTTACGACCCAGCAACTTTACTACCGGGTATTTACCCTAAAGATACAAACGTGGTGCTCCTAAGGGGCACATGCACCTGAATGTTTATAGCAGCAATGTCTACAATAGCCAAATTATGGAAAGAACCTAGATGTCCATCAACAGATGAATGGATAAAGAAGATGTGGTATATATACACAATGGAATACTATGCAGCCATCAAAAGAAATGAAATCTTGCCATTTGCGACAACATGGATGGAACTAGAGCGTATCATGCTTAGTGAAATAAGTCAGTCAGAGAAAGACAACTATCATAGGATCTCCCTGATATGAAGAAGTGGACATGGAACTGGGGGGGGGGGTAGAAAAAGAATAAATGAAACAGGAGGGAGACAAACCAAAAGAGACTCTTAATGTCACAAAACAAACTGAGGGTTGCTGGGGGGAAGGGTGTAGGGAGAGAGTGGTGGGGTTATGGACATTGGGGAAGGTATGTGCTCTGGTGAGTACTGTGAAGTGTGTAAACCAGGCGATTCACAGATCTGTACCCCTGGGGCTAATAATACATTATAGGTTTATAAAAAAAATTAAAAATTGGAAAAAAAAGAATATAAAAAGCATTAAAAAAATGGTAGCTCAATCTTGTTTCAATTTGTATTTCCAGGTCACAAAGTTTATGTTTATTGGACATTTTCTCTTTCTTTTCTGTGGACTGCCTGTTGATATCCTTAGGCCATATTTTTATTGGGCTGTTTTTAATTTGCCTGCACATTTGCCAGAAGTTCTTTGAAATATAATCCTTTGTTATGTGTATTGCAATCATTTCTTTCCTCCAGTCTGATTGTCTTCTGACTTTTTAATGTGTTTTTTTGTCATACTGAAGATTTCAATATCTGTATAAAGTTCCTTCAAATTTTATTACTTATTCTTTTTTTCCTGTCTAAGAAGTTTACTCCATTGAAATCCATACCCGAAAAATACACAGGTATTCTCTGCATTCCGTAGCCTTACAACTGTAGGTTCCTATGACTGTGCGGGTGGCCAAGGGCGCCGCCGGGCCAGGGGCCGAGGTGCGGTGCAGCCCCGCCGCGCACCCGGGCTCTTCGGATCAGGCTTCGGAAGGCTGAACCTTCCCTTCCTCCCAGCCCTGCCTCCTTCTGCAGAGTGGAGCTCAACAGAACTTTGTTGTTTTGCCTTTTACTCTGCGGGGAGAGAAGCAGACGATGAGGAGAAAATAATGAATGTCAAAGGAAAAGTGATTCTGTCAATGCTGGTTGTCTCCACTGTGATTGTTGTGTTTTGGGAATATATCCACAGCCCAGAAGGCTCTTTCTTGTGGATATATCATTCAAAAGGAGAAAACCAAGATTCAGAGAGGGAAAAGGTCCCATCACGGTGGTACTACCAAAACCCAGAAGTTGGTAACAGCATAAGTCAGAAGCACTGGTGGTTTCCGAGTTGGTTTAACAATGGGACCCACATTTACCAAGAAGTGGAGGACACAGATGAAGATGAACGAGAGGAAAACAACGGAGAGCTTCAGCTATCAGACTGGTTTAACCCACAGAAACGTCCAGAGGTGGTGACGGTGACCAGATGGAAGGCGCTGGTCGTGTAGGAAGGCACTTACAACAGCACCATCCTAGAAAATTATTATGCCAAGCAGAAAATTACCGTGGGTTTGACAGTTTTTGCTGTTGGAAGATACATTGAGCATTACTTGGAGGAGTTCTTAGTATCTGCCAATAGGTACTTCATGGTTGGCCACAAAGTCATAGTTTACATCATGGTGGACGATGTCTCCAGGATGCCCTTGATGGAGCTGGGTCCTCTGCGTTCCTTCAAAGTGTTTGAGATCAAGCCTGAGAAGAGGTGGCAGGACATCAGCATGATGTGTATGAAAACCATTGGGGAGCACATTGTGGCCCACATCCAACATGAAGTGGACTTCCTCTTCTGCATGGACGTGGACCAGGTCTTCCAAGGTAGCTTTGGAGTGGAGACGCTGGGCCACTCAGTGGCTCAGCTGCAGGCCTGGTGGTACAAGGCAGACCCCGACAAGTTTACCTACGAGAGGCGGAAGGAGTCTGCAGCCTACATTCCATTCGGCCAAGGGGATTTTTATTACCACGCAGCCATTTTGGGAGGCACACCCATTCAGGTCCTAAACATCACCCAGGAGTGCTTAAAGGGAATCCTCCAGGACAAGAAAAATGACATAGAAGCCAAGTGGCATGATGAAAGCCACCTAAATAAGTATTTCCTTCTCAACAAATCCACTAAAATCTTATCCCCAGAATACTGCTGGGATTATCACATAGGCCTGCCTTCGGATATTAAGACTGTCAAGATATCTTGGCAGACAAAAGAGTATAATTTGGTTAGAAATAATATCTGACTTTAAACTGTGCTGGTAAGCTTCTGAATTTGAGAGAATATAATTCTCGCAACTTTCTCAGAAGAGTAACACTTAACTTTTAAACAATACTAACAAAACACCAACACTGCAAATACTTACTCTTCTTCCTTGTGACTTTGAACTTCGCAGTATGGGAGAATGAACCTATGGTAGTTAGGTGTAAATTCCCAGTGATTTCTTATTTATGCTGGGTTTGGGGGAAATAACCAAAAAAAAAAAAAAAATTTTTTTTTTTTTTTTTTTTTTTTTTTTTTTACACAGGCAAAGAAAAAGCCAGAAACCCTCTGCACATGCCAGATAACATACTGGAAAAAAAGGTTCTAAGGAAGTGTTTAGCCACAAGGTACAATTTAGTCACAAGTGTTTAGTCACAAGATACAATTGTGAGGGGTCAGCTCCTTGACTTCGGTGTCTTGCTGAGTTGCTCAGCAGCAGAACTCTGAGGAAGGACACAGTCAGTCCCTGTTGGCAATCCTCGGATGGTTTCAGGAGCAGACTGCTTCAGGCCATTGGCTGTCCATGTACTTTTCCCATCAGGAAAATGTCATTTGGCTTCTGTACAGAAGATTGGTGGAGAATTCCCAGTGGATAGCATGTTGGTGAAGGTTTGGAGTCCCAGGATATGTGAATGAGCCAATGGGGGCTCAGCATGGAGTGGAAACAGACTCATAGTGAGTTTTCCGTGAAGTGGCAGAGGGTGGGAAAAGAGGCTGGTCACTGTGGGCCACCTCTGAGGGGCACAGGGCATGGGGCTGGTGCTTAAACACAGCACGGATCCAGGCACTGTGTGGGAGGCTGTGTGGGAGGCCCTGCAGGCCATCTCCAGCCTCCTCAGACCCATAGCAACCAGGGCGGTGGTCTTGCATGGAGATGCTTCTCTTTGGGCCCAAGTCACATTCAGTCCTGCTGGACTCTGCTGCTTGTGTCCTCAGTACTGTGGCTAGAGCTTTGAAGTAGATGGTGACAGAGTAGGCAAAGGCCCACAGTGGACTAAAGAGGCTGGCAAAGAATTCAACTTCCCAAACCTGGGCTGCATGACAGCCAGTCGTCAACATGCCCGGCCTCCGCCTGCTCAAAGCCTCAGGGCCCCCTAGCCCATCATGCCCCAGAGTGGAGGGCTGACATCCATGAGTAGACCGGATTGGAAAAACCCTCCCATCAAGCAACCTCTCGTTGTCCTCTGCCCCATCTGCACTAAAGCAGTGTAACAACCAGAATAACAACAGTGAATAAAATCTGCTTCATATCAGAAGCAGAGGGGATGGCAGTGGGAGACCCCATCCTCAGGACTGAACAGCTTAACATGCAGTCCCCTTCTCTAAGAGAAGCTCTGAAATCCTACGTATTATTTAAAGTTAAGTGATTCAGTGTCAAGGAAGTTGGGAGGCAACATCTACATAGGCAGGAATATTTATAGTTGGCATGTGTTCCAGTTTGGGTCATTTTGTTTCCATTTTTAAGTAATGGATTTGAAGAACCACTGCCCTGGCTCCGTGGTGGGCACAGTGGGCTTATGTGATCCAAATAAAACCCACATTTTTTTTTTCCAACCATTTCACTGTGCCTCCTACTCTTCAGTCCTTGCCAAAAAATCTCACAACCCAGCAAAACCAAACCAAATCAACAAAGTCCTGAAGAAGCGGACTTTGTGAAAGAAAATGAAGGCCACACGTCAGGGTGCTGCCTCTCCAGGATTTAAGTTTTCGGGATCCCTTCTAGAGTAGGGACAGTTGAGCATTTACATCCTACACTAAAGAAATGCCCTATCTTAAAAGATTAGGGGAAGGGAATCTTGATTTCCTTTTGTTTGTTTAAATGTAAACATTAAAAATAATAATAAAAAAAAGAAAATATATGGGAATATTATTAGCAAGGGCACTTTTGTTTGACAAAAGGCCTGGAGAGAAGAAAGTACATAATGCCAGGAGGGCAAGTACGTGACACAGGCTGCTTTGGCTCCTCAGCACCTGCTAAACACACCCACTGCCTCACGCTACAACACTCCAGCACTTCCATGCACCATGGGTGTGGCCTGAAACCTTTCTCAATAAAGCACCGTTAGCAGATGGTGCTTCTCAAAGATGGCTACAGCTGTGTCTTTCCTTCCTATGACCTTTCCAGCATCTTATTTCCTCCCAACTAAGAGGTGGAGTCTAATCCCTCTCCTTGTGAGTCTGGGTGGGCTTGTGGTTCACTAGTAATCTGCAGAATGTACCAGAAGCCACTCTGGTGGTCATCCAAGTTTAAGTCATAAGAGATGACACAGTTTCTGTCTTCTCAGCAGAAATGCTCGCTCTTAAAGGTGGGATACATGTCCTTGAAGCCTTCAGTCACGCAATTACCCTGAGACCACTGTGCTATGAGGAAGCCTTGTAGAGAGACTATCTATGGATAAATCAGTTGATAAATTGATAGACTTAGATAGATATAAAAAAAGAGAGAGAGATTCCATTCCAGTCCTCAGCTGCTTAGGACCCCTCTGCCCTCATCACTGTCTGATTTTCCTTCATAGGAGACATTCACATGAGCCCTTCCTGAATTCCTGACCTACAGAAACCAAGTCATAATAAACGTCTATTTTCATCTGAAGCCCCTGAGTTCTGGGATGGCTTGACAGACAGCAATATATAATTATAATGTCTCCACAGTAGACGGAGACGACCAATGGAATGGAGATGCCCTTGAACAGAAACCTACTCACCACCCCTAACCTAACTGTACGTGATATTTTTGGCATTTATAAGTAAGATATTATCAAATAGAGTGCTTTCATAAGTTCTTCAAATCACTCAGTGATGTTTGTTTGTTTCTTTATTTTCACTTTAGATACAAGCTGGCTCTGCTACATTTCCAGAAAATTACCTCACCAAGGTTTCCCTACCTACCTTCAAGCCCCACACCCCAGTTCCCCAGAAAAAGCATAAGAATATTGTGGGGAAGGAATCTACAGCTGAGTACCAGGAACACCTTAGAACAGCCTACATCCTGTCTTTCAGTCCACAGCAGCCCCTCCCTTGACATGGCCAGGCAAAACACCTTTCACCAAGTGCCACGGATTCGTCCATGCCAAGTGAGCGCCTCCAGAATCTGAAGGAGAGTTCATTTCTTCCTACATCTTTTTATAATCTTAGAGACCTTCAACACTGTGATCACATACATGCTTCATCTTATTTTTTCTTGGCACCCACTGGCCTCTCTTCTCGCCTTCCACCACATGCACCCCATCTCCAAGGTAACCCATGCTAACGGCTCACACGTAACCATGTATCCTTCCATATTTCCATCTGTGCTCAGATAACGCGACACAGCCAGAGGCACGTGTGGATTACCATATAAAAAGCTAATGCTTTTAAACTTGTTAGTCACACAGGCTGTAACTGCCACTGCTTTCCATGCCTGCTTCTCTGCTTCCCCATTTACCCTTTGATGTGACCCTCCCTTTTTTCTCCCCCTCTCCTGGAGTTTACTTCAGATCATTTGGAGCCATGACTGTGCTACTTAGGTTTTCATCTCTCCATCCTTCCTTCCATCCTTCCATCATGCACTTCCTAGCATTGTTTACTGTTATTCTGTAGATTTCTTCTCAAGAAATTCAGGCGGACAGGTGAAATGCTGGACACTTGAGCAGAAACGTGAAAGGATTGGTTGGCAAAGGCTCGTGTCCTCCTTGATTTGGACAAGAGACAACGCCTCACTGGATGGGCTCATCGCTGACCTCACCCTGCAGGAATCACCTTGTTGCTGCTTTTATGTCTGCTACACATTCCAGGAGGCAAGTTAGAATAACACTATTAGCTTTTCCAGCTATCATTGTCCTATTGTCACCATAGCGACAGATATTATGTGAAATCAGCTGCTTTATTGTGAAAACAATGTAGGTTGGAAACTAGCCTTGGGGAAATTGCAAAGAACATGAGATTTAATTCTGATATACTCCCCTGTGGGTTCTTTTCTATATTAGCTTTTCTGTTAAATAAACTTTATTGCACAACGATAACATAAAATACAATAGAAAGTCCAAGGGTCATCTTTTAAATTTCTACAATGGTTATTTGATTCAACAGCATGAGCCCAGATCTTCGTGGCAAGTGGGAAAGCAAAATCCACTATGTACAAATCCAAAGAACTTCAAAGGAGCCAAAGAAATTGTAATGGCTAATGTGTTGTGCACTGAACATTGGTTGAGGTAATTTTACTCTTCTGAACATTAAATTCTCTTTCTGGGCCAAAATTAGAAATAAAAAATAAAAATAGAAAAAAAATAAAATTAGAAATAAAAAAATATATAAAAATAAAATAAAAATATATACTATCCATTAACTAATTAGAATCATGATTTGTCATAAATGAGATCATTCAGCGGCTGACAAATAAAACTAAAGAATGGCACAATCAAATGTTTAATCCCAGAGAAGTTACATACACACCCAGAATGGAATAACACAATGGCATGAAAAGAAAAGAGTGAGAAAGCTGTGTTACCATTGGCAGTTTGTGCCAACAATGAATTCAGGAGGCCTGGTACCTAGCGAGTGAGAGAGCGTGTTTCTGTAAGTAGTCGGGGTGTGTCATTCACTGAATAAGCTAGTAAGGTCAGGGGGCTTTGAACTAGATCGGATTTCAAAGACATGAAAAATGCCTGGGCTTTTGCATAAAATTACCTAGGAAAAATTCAGGCATAAGACAAAGAAATGTACACCATCTGGAAATACAGAGTTAGAAAAAAAAAAACAATAGCGAGATGATAGTAGACACAGTGTAGCTTCATTTCTAATCATGCTGTTACAATCACACGTTAGAACTTAGGTATACTGGGAAGACAAATTTTATGAATTTCTTTAAAATCTTTTTTTAAAGTTATTTATTTATTTATATATTTATTTAGCGACCTCTACACCCAACATGGGGCTCGAACCCATGACTCTGAGATCAAGAATCATGTGCTCTTCCAACTGAGCCATCCAGGTGCCCCTTTATGAACTTATTTAAACAGTTATGGATATCAGGTTGAGTACTCACACCATCTATCTGTCTATTTCTTGATGCTAAGTATCATCATATATGGTAATTCATATAGACAAAATTTTAAATAAATCAAAAAATTTTGAAAACCAAACAAGAAAATCTAATGAATCTTAAGGAAAGGTATGACTGTCTTTCTCTATGAATTATTCTAACTCTGGCTAAGGAGACTTCCTGGGAGTATAAACCATTGGTACCAAAAACCTGAATTCAAACTTTGAATCTGCTCCCTATTAGCTGAGTGATTGAGATAAACTGCTTAATTTCTAAACATTGGTTTCCTTATTTGTAACACCTACTTCATGAGGCATTGTGAAGATTAAATGAAAGAATTCGTGCAAAGAGGTTATTTCAGCTGTGCAATCCACCTAATAATTTCAACAACATTTTTCAAATCTTAGGAGTTTGTAACTAATAATATACATTTTAAAGCTGAGTTTATTAGTGCTTGTTTGGAACTGGGAGAAAAAGATATGTTCATTGGTCTTCATATTTAAATACGATGTAAGCAAACAAGGCTTGAAACCTATTTCATCTGGTGTTTCTGACCAAGATTAGAAATCATCACAGAACGTACTTAAACTTGAGAAGAGTTTTAAAAGAAAGTCTGCAATGATCTGGAGACATCAGAATAAAAATAAGAAATAATGAGAAGAAAGGATATTGGAAATAAACCCATGTGTTTGAAATACTTATTTCCACAATAAATACTAGCCTCCCATTTGCAGTATCATATTAAAGTAATATAAATGTCAATTTCTTTGGAAACTAGCTTGCCTAGGATTTAGATCAACAAGCTAATATCATGGATAAATCTCTCCTCCAGCAGTCTGAGGCATAAGAAGAAGAAGAATTGGGAAATAGTGAAGAATTATACAATTATATGACATTTGTTTAATTTGCGAAGTTGACAGGCAGCTATTTGCCTCCAAAATTGGTTTCTGAGAAATGAAAAGAACACAGGGAACATGCAGAAAAATCAATTTAGGTTTCGTGATGATGCTTCTCGAAAGACAGGGTACTTCCATTTGGAAAACCACTCCTTCTCTGGGCCTTGTCACTTCAGAGCATACCTTACAGATTACATGATTTGGACACGGTGGGTCTCAGACTTTTTTTAATATTACAGTTTTCTAAGGATGGCCCAAAGTGTCCCCTGGATCCAGCCCTCCTCTCACAAGAAAACATCTTTGGCCCTTTCTTCTGAGTCTCACATCAGATCTGGGAAGGTTGAAGAGAAGACTTTTGGGAAGGGCCCAGAGATGAAGGTCTGTCTCAGTTGGTGTTACTGGAAGAGATGCAAGGCTGCCGCCCAGCTCGCAGAACAGGGACAGTCCCCACCCCCACCCCCCATCCCCAACACTGAGCAGGGCTCTTCTGTGACTTCCCAGCACTCCTGACCACACCCCTCAGCCATAGTCCTCTTCTCCAGCACCCAGTTGGAGAAGCACCACTTAACTTCCTTTTGCGACCCTCACACTCATTTTCTCTGTTACCCGAAAGGCAGGAAGATGTAAATCAACCAGGAAATTAAGTTAACTGTCCGACTGTCTGACAGTAAGTTTAAATCCGATGTCTGACCCAGGAGAAAACATTCTCGGATCCTTGTTTTGAAACAAGTCATCTCAATTTTTACCTCCTCTCTCACAGAGGCAAATCCCACCCTTACCTCATCCTAGGAGAAATAACTCCATTTCCAATACCCACAGGGTACAAACACATTATACTTAATCCCATTCAGAAAAAGCCCTCAGGCATCCGGATTGGCCCAGTGTCTCCCCTAAAGCCTACCTTCTTACGGCTCTCCTACAATTCTTCTTCAGCCCAGTACTACAATAGCAACACCCAGGAGACCCCAAACTGTGGAAGCTCTAGGATTTCCGTGGCACTCCAGGGTCTGTCATACCTGGGCTGGACCCCATGGCTGGTCTTTGCGGGGTAGAGACGTAAGCAGTGCCAGGCAGATTCTGGTGAATACCGAACTTCAGAGAACACAGATTTCCTCAAGGAAATCAAACAGAGAAGCTTGGAAAAATCATTATACTACCCTCCCCCTTTCTTTAGTTAAAATATTTTTCATAGGACTATAGGTAAGCAGAGTAATTGCAATTAGCGTGTAGGGGAAAGTATGAATTCTAGAGATCAATGCATATTTATTTACTGACCTAGTCTGTTCAATGCATTAAAAGTCCTCTTATGTGTCCTAAAACTATATGTTAGAGCTGGCAGAAAAACCCAATCCTTCAAACTCTACCTTGCTCTGGACTCAATTTTAGTTTGTCTTTTAATCTTGAAAAGGTCTCAATTAGAAATAAATCTTTAACTTCTCAGGCCTGAGGTCCAGCCCTTTGGTCAAAGAGGATATGCCTGAACTAATTTCCAAGAAAGCCTTTCTAGCAACGCCCATAACCTGTGCCAAATGGTCTGGCTCATTAGGGAAGATTTCTGGTAAACATCCCCCGACATCTGGATAGTTGATCACTGAGGCTAACAACTTTGGCAGCCCTTTTGTTGTTGTTCACCTTAATGGTTATGAAAACCCAGATCGTGTTTAAGGACCAGAAGGAGCTAAGTGCTTTTAGAGGAAATTCAGTAAACACGCAAAAGAAGAATAACACACAGTTCCCAGCATAGCATGCCAAGAAAGTGTTTTATTTTTCCTTCCCAAACCCTGGTCTGATACCAGGTTAGCAATTTGGTATGATGGTATTTTCCATCGCCTCCTGCGGTCTCTGGTTCTTCAGCGATGGACTGCTTGTCTTCTCCTCTCTCTGCATGGTTGTCGCCTGCCTGGGGAATCTCAGAGACCGGGAGGGCGGGGGGCAAAGTCTCCCTAATTTTACCTTCAGATCCTTAGGTTGTTTCATGTTCAAGATTAAGTCTATCAGTGAGTTTAAATTAATTAATGTACATATATTTCCCTCCCAACTCCAGATCACTCTAGAACTAAAAGGGCAACTGTGAGGTGTTCAAGACAAATCATCAATGCTTTCCCTCTATTAGAAATTCTTCAGTAGCCAGAAGACAACACATTCAGCTTGTTTCTGGAAGCACTGGGCTCTCTTCCTTGCATCTGCCTCTCTTCCTCCTCTTAGTTCTTTGAGCCCAATATAGATTTCTGGTAACCCACTCTTTGTTTGGGCTTAGTGACATCGCTCACTAAATAGTAAAACAAATATTCATAAAGCACTAAATGTTTGTAAAGTGAACAGTAGTGATAGCAATGTTTGGGGACTTGCTCTCACTGTTGACTTTAAGAAAACTACAAGCTTAAAGAATTTACATTTCTGATGCCTTAAAAATAAAATTAAGTTCTAGATAGATGAGATAGTGGAAATTGCCATGTTCTATGTACTTCAAAGCATGTATTTACTAAAATCTTTTTAAATTCACTTAGCTTTTTTCTCCTTTTAACGTTAGGAAATAAGTTTTAACTTCCACTATAAAATAGATTATGCTGATGTGAATGAAACAATATGGCTTAAAATTAAGTACTCTTAGGGTGCCGGAGTAGCTCAGTTGATTAAGCATCTGACTCTTGACTTAAGTTCAGGTCATGGTCTCAAGGTCATGAGATCTGTTCCCCCATGGGTTCCATACTCCGTGTGAAGTCTGCTTGAGTTTCTCTCTCTTTGACCCTCTATCCCTACTCTCTCTCTCTCAAAATAAATAAAATCTTTTTAAAAATAAGGTATTCTTCAGTTTATTTGTGCAAATCCATACATAGTTAGGTGTTCATAATATTGTATTTTCCACGCTGAAATTACTGTTGTTTTCCTTGATGACACAGAAATTTGTGGGGGTTTTTTACCCGTTGTTTTGTAGAATATCTAGAAATGTTTTGTGATGGGGGATGGAGGGAAGGGAGGGAAGAAGGAAAAGAAGGAAGGGAAAAAAATTGAAGGAGGAAAAGAAGTTGATTCTGTCTACGAATAATCCACTGCTCTATCTGTAGGCAGCCATCCAGACACAAATGTTAGATTAGTTAGAAAATGGGCACCTGGGTGGTTCAGTCAGTTAAGCAACTGCTTCCGCTCAGGTCATGATCTCAGGGTCCTGGGATCGAGTCCCACAGGAAGCCTGCTTCTCCTCCCCGCTCGCTTGTGATCTCTATTGCTATCTCTGTCTCTTTCAAATAAATAAATAAAATGTTTTTTAAAAAAAAGAAGATTAGTTGGAAAATAACTTTATTGTCAAACCTACTCATTGATTCTCAAATAATAGAATTTGCCCTTAATACACAGTGCAGTAAATTGTCCCCAATTCTAAATTCTCTTTCCTCAAAATTTTAGTTACACATTTTCATCAATCCCTCCTTTTTAATTTATGTGTATGAGTCACTCCTGTTGAGAATCTCTCAGGGAAAAGAGATGTGAAATATGGAAGTGGGTATTCTCATCTTCTGTTGAATATAAACTGGTATGAAATTTTTCATTTGTGTGGTTATAATGGAACAACTGTAATTGTCCAGTCACTAAATATTTCATAAAGCATTGTTTTTTCTTCAAAGGAAAAGTATTGGAAATAACCTCAGTACCCTACAATGGGGGAATCAGTTGAGTAAATTGAATTCCACACAATAGAAGAGTGTACAATCATTAAGAAGTTATGATGCAACACACTTAGTGTTGAGAGTATGATTTTCAAAAGGTTAAAAAAGTGATTGTGTCATGGGTTTTATTTAAATCATTAGTTAATGAGGGAAAAGTAAGATGATAAAGCTGGCCCAAAGAGCATTTGAGAAGATAGACATGTATAGGCGATATAATAAACAAATGTTCAGATAGAATTGCAATGTTAGAAACATAACAAGTTCAGGTCCAAGAGGGCCATGAACAATAATCTTTGGGATTACCACGCCCCCATCCACTGGCCCACCAACCCAGGAGAAATTCTTCCTGCCTCAACAAAATCTACAAGTTAACCTCTGCCTCTGCCAAGTTGCAAAATAGTCCGTCAAGGAAATAGAAAATCAAGACAAGTTGCAAGCCCAGCCGTGCCCTGGAAAGACAGCCACTTATCTCTTTTCCCTATTACTAAGTTTCAGGTAATGTTTCAGACACTACCTTGTCGGTCTGACATGAGAATTTTATATATTAAGACAGGCAAAGCACAGAGAAAAGTGGCATCATCA